>NC_056728.1:1959829621-1959997121 GCF_019279795.1 Protopterus annectens
CAGTTGAGAGCTATGCAGACACAGAACTTTGTCAGATTGAAACCCATGCAGAAGTAACATGTTCAGGCAAACCCTGTTAAACAAGCAGTATTTAAAATATATAACAACAATACTCACATTCTGCCCCTAAGGCTTGAATCTTCTCCACCATTTAGTTGGCTTGTCTCCACAGGTCTTGCTCTAAGAGGTATTAGCTCACATACCTCCAGGATCTCTTCCTCACAGGTAAAGGAAAGGGCCAACACCCACATGGAGTATTCAATTATAGGAGTGTGTTGCCATGAGCATTACCTACAAAAGACAAGCTGCCATGTATTCAAACCACCTCTGTCATTGACAGTCCATCAGTAGAAGGCTGAAGGGGTGTGAGAAAAAAAAGGATATATCTGTGAAAACTCAAAAAAAAAGGTATGTGAAACAAGTAAGCATGTAATTTAATGCAGTAGGTGGTCCATAATAATGGAAAATAGGGGATTGAAACCATATGTCTCAACAAGACTTGCTGTACTGATGTACTGCTGAACAGCACTGATGGCCAGAGCATATGGCTCTGTCTGTAGTGACTAGGCCAGCTACTGGGATGTTGTACATATCCATATGTTACCTGTGCATATAACTATGATACACATTTTGTCTTGTACATATAATACAACTATACAGGGCATGTGCAGAGTAAAGTACTGTTGCAGATGTATGTGTTGAACTGCATGCTGTATACTGAGCACATACCATTCAACTGTCCAGTGTTCTGCACACTGACCATATGTGTATGTCTGTCAAATCCTTACCAAATATGTGAAGACTGACATTACAACATCCTCCTTCATTGTCCTCTGGCTTTTCCCATTTGGGATTGCTACAGTGGATCATCTGATGCCATTTCTGCCTGTCGTCTGAATCTTGCTCTCTCACACCAAACACCTGCATGTCCTCTCTCATCACATCCAGAAATCTTATCTTACCTTCCTTTTCCCAATATACTTAGCACCCCTCCTCAGCACATGTCCTAACTGATGTAATGCTGCCTCTCCAACTTTGTCTCATATCCGTCCAACATGGCCTGAGCCTGTCATATACACATTGATAAACCTGTGCACCTGTGTCACACCCAGTGCAAATCATAACATCTGTAACTATGCCATGTGCAGCTCTGACTCCTACCTTTTTGTCAATGCCATTGCCTCCAACCCATATAACACAGCTGGTCTCACTACCCTCTTGTAGACCTTACATAGTATGTTTACTGGTACTCGTCTGTCACATATCACTCCTGACACTCTTCTCCACCCTCTCCATCCTGCCTGTACTCTCTTCTTCACCTGTTCTCCATAGTCATCATTACTCTGAAATGTTGATCCCAAACATTTGAACACATCCACCTTTGCCAACTGTACCCACATGCATCCTCAACATTCTGCTATCCTCCCTCTCAGTCATACACAGATATTCTGTCCTAGTGCTGTTGACCTTCATTCCTCTCCTCTCTAGAACATATTTCCACCTCTCCAGGGTCTCCAAAAGCTGTTCCCTACTCTCAATACAGATCACAATGTCATCTGCAAAGAACATAGTCAATGGGGACTTCCCTATGATCTTGTCTGTCAACCTGTCCATCACCATTGCAGATCAGAAAGGGCTCACAGCTGATCCCTGATGTCATCCCACCTCCACCTTAAACACATCCATCAATCCCAATATAGACCTCAATGCTGTCACATCATCCTTGTACATATCCTGCACCACTTTTACATATATCTGTTCCACTCATGACTTCATCATACAACACCACAACTCCTGTCTAGGCACCCTGTCACATGTTTTCTGTAAGTCCAGAGAGACACAGAGCAACTCCTGACCTTCCCTGTATTCCACCAGTAACAGTCTCAGAGCAAACATCACATTGGTAGTGCCCTTTCCACACATGAAATCATACTGCTGACCAGTACTCATCACCTCCTCTCGTAACCTAGTTTCCACTACTCTTACCCATAACTTCATGCTGTGACTGGTCAATGTTATCCCTCTGTAGTTATCACAGCTCTGCACATCAACCTCATTCTTAACACTGCACCTAAGCACTTTCTCTCCACTCCTCATGCAACCTCACACTTCCCAAGATATCTGTAAACAGTCTGGGCTAACACACCACTGCCATTTCCCCTAAACAACCCCATGCTTCCACAGGTGTGTAATGTGGACCAACAGGCTCACCAGTATTCATCCTCTCCATAGCTATCCTTACATCCTCTTTGTTAAGCCATTGCACTTCCTGATTCACCATACCCACATCATCCAACCTTCTCTGTCTCATTCTCTTCATTCATCAGCCTCTCAAAGTATACTGTCCATGTCCTCAACACTCTCCTTGCTTATGAGTACATATACCTCATTATCCATTATCACCCTTAACTGCTGCACATCTTTCATAGCTCAGTGCATCTGACCAGCCAATCGCTACAATTCCTGTCATCCCTCCTTAGTGTCCAACCTGTCATAGAACTCTTCATATGCCCATCTTCAGCCTTTGCCACCTCTCTCTTTGCCATGCAAATCATATCCTCATACTTCTGCCTACTTTTCTCATCTCTCTGACAATTCCACTCCTTCTTCCCCAACCTCTGTCTCTATATACTGTCTAGCACTTCCTCAGTCCACCAACAGGTGTCATTCTACTGCTTCCTCAATCCACATGTCACCCCAAGCACCCGTCTAGCTGTCTCCCTTACCAGCTCTGCTGTACTTAACCAGATAACTGTTAGATTGTGACTGCCACCCAGTGTCTGTCTCAACTCTTCCCTGAACTCCACCTTACAAGCACACTTTTCAAGTTCATACCATTTGATCCTTGGTGCTGCCCCACACTCCTCCTCATCTCAATTACCAACCTCATCTCACATACCAACATTCCCTGCTGCATAAATACACTTTCCACTGTCACCATTTTAAAGTCTCCAATCTCCTTCACACAGGCTCTCCTACATTGGATATATTCCACCAGAAGCCCTACCTCCTTCCACCTCCAGTCCACACCTTTATAGTACAATTGTGACCTGCCTACCATACACCCAGCCATGATCCCCTTCCATATGGTCTCTTACACACACACAATATATCAACCATCCCCTGGCCATCATAGCAGCTAGCCTGGTCCCTATACCCCTCATACTGCCAACATTAACAATTATTTCCCTCAATACCACCCTCCTTGCCTTTCTCCTCTCTTCCTGCCATATGACTGTTGGACATCCTCCAGGGGATGCCTGTCAGTGCAAAGGCTACTGTGCTATTGAATGACTCAAGTATGTTTTAGCAATATTGAGACACTGTCACTGATTTTGTCCCATTGTACCCATGTATGCATGGCATCCTACAGATGTCCTGCTGTAACAGGTTGAGAGGGATGACTGCGCAGCAAGAGTGCAAATTTAGTGTTCCATACTGATATAGAATAGACATGTATGTGAGGTATTAGCTATGCATATGTCAGTATGAGTAAATGTATGCGTCCACCTCATGAAAACAGACATAGGATGCAAAATGTCAGTTAAAACAGCTGTACATGTTGTACGCGTGTGTAATCTTAGTTACTGTGCACCCAAAATAGTGACATTTCTACAACTACTGGTTGTTGCATTGCCCTGACACAGCCATGGTTAGTACAGTTAGCATGATTATCATGACTAAATTGAAGAGGAGTCCAACTGTGTTATGACTTTGTGGCCATGCCCACTACAAACAATTGATTGAACACATACATGGCTGTATGGACTCAGCAATACCTTACTTGTCATACCTGCCTCCACCAACGTAGAGTAATCCCCTTTGTTGGACATCAGCATTACACAAACCACATATATGGTCCCTATAGTAGCTATACAGGGCAAAGTAGGGGCAGGAACTGACCTGACATTAAGCCAGCCATTGTCTGAACAGGCGGATTACTGTAAGGCCAACTACGACTACAAATTGGAGACATCCACCAGGAACAATCACAAGGCCATCTTCCCATATGTCTACAATCTTGGAGGCTACATAACATCCCAACCTGTAATGGTGACCGATCAGATCACATACACACATGACATAGCTACAGGCAACCTAATGCGGATAGGGTTAGGGCAAATATCCCCCCCTGGCTCAGCATCACTATAGGTGGATATGTACTGCACCCATACCCCTCCCATCATCACCAGTGAGCAGATACATATTGCCTACTGAAAACCAACAAATGTAAGTATCCATGGGACATCATATCATCCCAGTCTGCATCCTACATGAACTCAGGCATGTGCTCCCAGCTGCATTACACACTGTAGTCACACCAAGCTGCAGCACCATCCACACACCATCTACATGGAAGATGGCTAATGTCATCCATTTACACAGACCTGAATGAGGAATGACAGATTATGCAAACAACCTGCCCTCACTGCAGGCAATATGACTCATCAGGACCAGGAGTGCAATGCAAGCTGATACTGTGTTGATAGACTATAGGGGTGTGCTGTGGTTGTGAGTGGTGGCTACTGGTATGGTTGTGAGTGCTGGCTACTGGTATTCAAGGTACATGTGCATGTACTGGAGATACTGTTGCCAAATGTATGGGGTCCTGTGATGTGTTTCCCTGTTAGTGTCTACCAGGTGGAATGTCACATCACTGGTGGGAGACCTTTTCTCCAGCAGAATGCAACCTGATAATGGAAGCCATAATACAGAACCACACAGTTGTGTTGGGCTGAAGTCAGCAACATCAGTGGGAGAGGACCACCCTGTGGGATGACCCTGTCCACGGGGTAAATTAGGTGGGCCTGCACATACATACATATGAGCAGGTGTGGCATCATGCCACCAACCTCATACTCCATGCCTGGCAAAGGGCTGCTGCCATGGCCAGGGACCCCACAACAACAGGTGGGAGCACAGCCATGCAGCCCCCACTGACACCAAATGAGGATCTCCTTGCCAATCTTGGGCCACCCATCACAGTACAACACCAGGGTACAAATCCCCACTTGCTTTAAGTGGGTGGCACACACACAATGGACAAGGAGCATGCAGGTAGGGTCCCAGTGGGGATTAGTAGACTACTGTATGAGACATAATTGTATCTGTACTGTATCTTCATGCATGTACCAGGTCTGATTACAGTAGTGAATGGGGATTTATAATGCACAGAAGTGTAACTCTATGGTGAAGGACAGCAAATTGTGTAGTATTGCGTGTTGTACTGTAAATGTTCAGACATGCTGCATCCATCCTTTTCCAAGGCACATGTGAGTCTGCTGACAATACCTCTATCTGACAACTACATTGGTCACTCTGGTATGCATATGGGATAGCAGCCTGAAGCTGGTGGGTATAGAATTGTTCAGTTGTGCTTTAGCAATACCCCACACACACACACACACACACACACACACACACACACACACACACACACACACACACACACACACACATACACACACACAAACACAAGTATTCAGATTAGAACTCCTACCTATCTATTTATGTCTACTATAGTGTTACGCATTTGTCGCCTCACAGTAAGACGCTGTCCAGTTCGATTCTCAGCTAGAGCGTCTTCTGCGTGGAGACATGCATGAATGGGCGTACCTTCATTGAAGGTTGTGCGTCAGGCCTGGCAAGCCGGTGCATAAAAATCAACTGCCAATCATTAGCGGACCGGAGTTCCGCTGTGGCGACCCCTAACCGGGAAAAGCCGAAAGACACAAACAATAGTGTTATGCAGTTATCAGACAAGCCACAGAGCTTACACAATTTCACCTCATCCAAAGGTACTTCTAAGGTGAATGACATCAACAGGACTACTAAATTAGGATGAGTATGGGGTTACACAACTCAAAATGGTATAACCTTCACAGTACATGATTCTCAATAAAATAGTTGCCAGTATTGAGGTTAGAACTCCTGCCAATCTAGTTATTTGCATTATGGTGCTACACAGTTAGCAGACATGCCACACAGCTTACACAATCTTACTTTGTCCAAAGGTACTAATAAAGGGGAATGACAACAACAGCAGTATTAAAGTACGGTTGGAGAAGTGTAATGGGTGGAACACAAATCAAAATGGTATAAGACAGACAGTATCCGATTCACACACACACATGCACACACACACACACACACACACACACACACACACACACACACACACACACACACACACACACACACACACACACACACACACACACACACACACACACACACACACACACACACACACACAGTTGCCAGTATTGGGATCAGAACTCCTGTCTATCTAGTTATTTCTGCTATAGTGTTATGCAGTTATCAGATGCGCCATAGAGCTTATATGATTTCATCTACTCCAAAAGTACTTATAAGGTGAATGACATCATTCGGACTTCTAAATTGGAGTGAGGGGAAGTGTAAAGGGCGGTACACAAGTCAAAAATGGTATAACCCACACAGTACATGATTCTCTTACATGCCAGTATTGGGATGAAAACTCCTGCCTATCTATTTATGTCTACTATAGTCTTACACAGTTGTTAGATGTGCCACTGAGCTTATCCAATTTCACTTAGTCCAAAGGTACTTCTAAGGTGAATGACATCAACAGGACCTCTAAATTGGAGTGAGGGGAAGTGTAAAGGGTGGTATACTAGTCAAAAATGGTATAACACACACAGCACATAATTCTCTCTCTCTCTCTCACACACACACACACACACACACACACACACACACACACACACACACACACACACACACACACACACACACACACACACACACACACACACACACACACACACACACACACACACACACACACACACACACACACACACACACACACACACACACACACACACACAGTTGCCAGTATTAGGATGAGAACTCCTGTCCATCTAGTTATGTCTACTATAGCATTACGCAGTTACTGCATGTGCTACAGAGCTGACTGGACTTACAACTTGCCAAAGGTGCTGATAACTGCACAGCTGAGGTAAAGCATTACAGGTGTCAGAATGTCTGCCTTCAGTTTCTACCATACATCTTGCTAGGTCTTTCTGTCTTGCACTTCAAATAGCATTATAGTTTGCTCGTCAACAGGTTATTGTATCAGTAAGTGTATCACACCTGGGAGCCATCAGCAGTACTTGTTAATCATGGAATTAGCCCCAGTACTTACTACTTATGACTACCCCTCCTGGCATGATTGAAGTGCAGTTTTCTGTGCTTTCACCCATTAACCAGGTGCACTTGTCCATTTTGAGGTACTGTTGCAACTGCCTCATGTACACAGACAACCCTCTCCTCAAAACTGCAAATACTCAGACCAGTGAGAGTTACCCCTATATCACTAAATGTGAACATTTGCACTCTCCAGCAAAGACTGGGCTAGCTGGTCAAGGGGATGAGATCAACACCTGCACCACACTATGTGGACCACATAGCTCACCACAACACCCACTATCACAGCCCTGACATACACTGAAAAGCCACACACCCACCTTCACAGAGGCATTCAATGGACATTTACAAAAACAGCACAGACCAGCAAGACAGACACACACTCAGACAGCATGACATAGCACATGCCAAAGGACACATATGTCACCTACACAGTGTGCCCCTCAACCTAAGCTCCTAAGGCTGACCACCTTGCACAATACAGTGATCATGGGTGACTCAGTACTGCAGAACACAGATGTCCCACTCACTATGTTTATTATGGAGGAGGTTACAGCCAACTGCCTACCATTTGCCAGCATCCAACAAATGACACACCCAGTCAGGCCACTCCACAACAGCTACAAGTATCACTCTGTCATCATCCATGTGGGTGTGAATGACCTAAGACACACCTCCCTGGGCTACATGACAAGGGACATGGTTGAACACTCAGATTATGTGGTCCAGGCAGGTGTGACAGTAGCCCTGGGCAGTACACTGCCATCACCCAGACTGATGCTGCAGTACTATCAACAGATAATGGACTGCAACATTGGCTTATGTGTTGTGTGCCATTCTCAGGGGATCCAGTATCTCTCCGCTTGCGATAACATGATTGACAGACCTCAATATCTTGCCAGAGATGTCCTAAATCTGTCAGCCCTGCATTTCCAGATACAGGGTAAGTGTCTTACCACCCCTATAGTGCCTTATTAGGCAGTGTTCCATATCAAATTACCACCG
The DNA here is from genome assembly GCF_019279795.1 of Protopterus annectens. Taxonomy (NCBI): domain Eukaryota; kingdom Metazoa; phylum Chordata; order Ceratodontiformes; family Protopteridae; genus Protopterus; species Protopterus annectens. The sequence continues at coordinate 1,959,837,818 of NC_056728.1, forward strand.
TAACAGCTAGACATGTATGCAGTCTGAGGGTCATGCTGCTCAACAGTAGACATCTAACTGTCAAGATGCAGTCACTCAAAGCACTCCTCAGACTGGAGGACATTGACAATTGTGATGTAACGGATAGGTGGTTCACAGCAGCAGACAGCAGCCCTGCACTAACAGGCTATGATGCATTCCACAGCTGTCAGCGCCAAAACATGGTGTTGTCTCCATATCCATAATGGATATGCACAGCTCCAGACTAGTATCCCAGCAGAATGCATCAGAGGTACTTCCTGTAAAACTGACTTTGGGGAATAGTGAAATCCACACCGTAGCCTGCTATCGGTCCCCAGCTATGTCCCTAGACTGTAAATGCACATTCCTTAACACCGTGGCATCTATGAAGGTCCAACCCAAGACTGACATAGTAGGAGACTTTAACTTCCCTTCCATCACCTGGGGAAATTAGTCAAGCACCAGTACACTGGCCCAATGCTTCATGGAATTCATCAGTTCCAATGGCCTGGACCGGCTCATGCTGACCTCCAGTAGAGGATGCAATAACCTTGACCTGTATTGATTACTTACATATGGGACTGTTGCTTGACCACAGTTGTCAATCCCTACCTGATCAGATCCAAATATGATGTAATCAGCATGGAGCCCAGCATCACACCCACACCCCACACAAAGGTAACCACCTTGCAAAACCTCTCCAATGCTGACATTGCAGTCATAAAAACAGGGGTGGATGACTTCACTGTACCCATGCCAATGGGAAATAGCTGCATGACTGTCACATCATACATATATGCACTGCACAAACATGTACATGGATGCATGGTACTAGCCATAGCCAACGGAACACAGACACTGTCTTCCAAACACTGGAAGCCATTGTGATGGCCCCCTGTCATTACTAAAGTGTACAACAGATGGAGGACACTGCTGCAGAAAATGGTAGTGTCCCAAGACTGGTGAACCGCCTTATTAGCCTCATACAGAACTTGGGATTCCTCATGGAATCACCTACAGGCAGCTATGAAGGCATATTTACAGCAGACACTGATGACAATCACAAAAGCCTTTGATAGTTATATCAACAACCTCCACAGCAATAACCACAAGTGCTGTGAGTTACTGCACAATGCTGATTCCTGTCCTGACACAAGATATATTGGCCACAGTCTTGCCAACATAGTCAATGCCAGCTTTACCTCTCTCTCCCCCCAAGGGGACAATCACAATGGCAGATGAATGCCAGGCACCCAGCATTACTGCAGGCCAGGTTAGACCTGCATTGTCCACAAGCAAGGATACAGCTTCCATGGCACCCCAATATATCCATGGCTGTGTTCTACATGACATACAAGGAGACCTGGCACCACATCTGTTTGTCCTTGTCAGTTACAGCCTCACCTCAGGCTTTGTCCTTCCAAAATGACACACTGCTACAGTCATCCCTCTCCATAAAGGGGCAGCATCTACAGACCCTAGGGATTATTGGGGCTTAGCCTGACAAGCATACTATGTACAGGTATGGGCACATCATCTGGGGCCTGATTGACCAAGATATGGGTGATCTCCTAACTCTGGACCCCACACAGTTTGGCTTTGTGAATGGCAGATCATGCCTGCTCAACCAGGTTGACATCTTTGAGTGAGTCACCAGGGCTGTGTATGACAGTAAGGCACTGCATGCAGCCTACCTCAGTCTGGCCAAGGCTTCTGATGCCATTCCTCAGTCAGGGATTATTGGTAAGCCCAACAAACTAGGCATCAACCCCTATATCAGTGGGTGGTTTGCAAAGTGGTTCACAGAACACACAGTGTGACAGTGGCAAACTCCAAGTCAGATTGGCAAGCAGCCACGAGTGGGGTCCCACAGGGATCATTACTGGATAGTGTCCTGTCCAGCATCTACTTCTCAGGAGTCCAGCCCAAAACAGAGGAACTCTGGCTGACCAAGTTCACAGAGGACTGCAAGCTGGGAGCTATCATGAACTCCACAAGTGAGGCAGAGATCCTACAGAAAGGCCTTACTGATACCAATGAGTGGTATGGGAACCAAGGCCAGAAGCTTAACACCACAAAATGCGCCATCATCCCCTTTGGTAAAACACTAAGTTCCCAGTAAGGTCCACATCAATGGGAACCTAATGAACACTGTAGGCATTATAAGAGATCTGGGGACACAGATTGTCATCAACTTCTCCTTCAAGCACAACATTGCCACTGTGGTCAGGAAGTCCTTCTATATGGCGCATTGCATTGCCAAGGGTTTTGCATCCAGGAGGACAGAGATAATGGTCTCTGTATACTGTTCCCTCATTAGACCACTCCCCAAGTATTATGGCCCATTTGCCATGTACCTCACTAGACACCTCCTACAGCTGGAGAGGCCACAGAAGCACCTCACAAAGGGGTTCCTAGGCATTAAACACACATCCTACACAGACAGACTCAGCAGACCCAATCTATTCTCTGTATCATATCACCTAATTAGCATCTATCTGTGCTTGACTTACAAAGCCATGTCTGAACCAACTGGTTTATAAATGCTACATATAAATCCATCCACACCACAAACTGTAGAGACTTCTATCTCAGTATGACAATCACCACAACATGCTGGTGGGACAGGTCCCTCACCAAGAGACTGCACATTCCCTGGAATACACTTCCCATACATGTCATGCAGAGCACCTAGCTGACCCTGTTCCAGATAAATCTTGATGAGTGGATGGGTAATAGAGAGTTCAATCCAAGGATCACTGCAGTGGCTATACTTGATACAGGCACTGGGACGTAACATCGGGTGGCACAATGGCAGGGCCCTTCTATGTGTTAGGCTTGTTAAGGCTCCTGGGCTGTTACCTACTACCCACTTGTGAACCTATGATGGGAATGACATCAGCAGGACTGATAAAGTAGTACAGTGGGTATTTAACCTATCAAGGTACTTTGTCCTATAAACAGACACACATACACTTGCCAGATGTGAGAGTAGAACCCCTACCTAACTAGTGATTTGTACCATAGTGTTATGCAGTTACCACACATGCTGTAGAGCTTGCTGGGCTGAAATTTGGCCAGCGGTGTTGATATGGGGAATGACATCAGCAGGACTGATAAAGTAAGGCAGTGGATGGGAAACATTTCAAAATACTTCTACTTACAAACATACATACCCACACACACATTTGCCACGTACAAGAGTAGAACCCCTGCCAAACTAGTCATTTGTACTATAGTGTTAAGGATTTATCACATGCACTACTCAGCTTACAGGGCTGACAGCTGGCCAAGGTTGCAGATAAGGGACTGACATCATCTAGACTGATAAGGTGGGGCACTGTGGAGTGTCGTGGGTGGGAATGGCATAAAACTGTTATCACCCATAAACAAACACACAGCTCCCTCAGTCTTGCACACACAACTGTCATACACACACACATACACACACACACACACACACACACACACACACACACACACACACACACACACACACACACACTTCTACATTTGCAAGGATAGAGATTAGAATTCCTACCTAACTAGTTATTTGCATTAGTATGTTGTGCAGTTATCGCATGCACCACAGAGCTTATGATGGTGAGGCCTAACGGAAGGCACTTCTAAGATGACTGATATCAGCAGGGCTGCTAAAGTAGGGAAAGGGGAAGTGTACTGGCTTTGAATGGACCCAAAAGCTTTTAGTTGTGAACACACACACACACACACACACACACACACACACACACACACACACACACACACACACACACACACACACACACTTTTACATTTGCCAGGATGAGATTCGAACTCTTACCTAACTAGATATTTGTACTATAGTGCTATAAAGTTATCGCATGCACCTCAGAGCTTATGGAGACTGCTAAGGTGGGGCAATGGAAAGTGAACTGGGTGGTGAAGGCCTGTTCATTCCTAGATCCTACTGACAATTCTCTAAGTGTATGAGCATGCCCAGTGTGTCCTTCTATAGTACATGTGGGACTCCAGTCCAGTGATTGTTGTGCTCCAGTCCAGTTTGTTTTGTGCTACGGCCATACTTCTCAACCTGTTGGTGCAGGATATCTGGTGATAGCCTATCAAAATGTGGGGACAATGGGCCATACAATAATTCTGACAATTTCTGTCAGTAATGTATGGGTTGCAAGGGTTACAGGGCTGGTTTTAGCAGACATCTCTCATATATGCCATTTGACACTGTCATGTACTGTTTCAGTACCTGGTGACATACTTCCTCAGATCATCATAGTGATTTACCAGAGGAATACAGGATGGATGATGCACACACAAGGTTTATGGGCCAAACGTTATGCATTCTTGCACTTTCCAGCCTGTTGAGGGGTGTGCCTACTAGCAATTGCCTGCTGGTGCTGTGGAAATGGTCCAGCACCTTGGTGATATATTACAATGGTGGAATCTCTGTGCATTTATGTTCTGGCCTGGTCTGATTTCCAGTCCACATTGGGTAATATAAGTCAGACAGTATCAGGGTGACAGGCAGACTCCATATAGAGTTGTAGGGGATAGAATATGTGGGTTGTGTGTGTCCTGGGCAGATATGTTTCCCTATAGCTACCATTACTTTGCATTGGGCTCTCCTCAATGGCTGACTGCACTTGGAGGGTCTTGTGTATGTCAGATTGTTTGACCAGCCTGGAGGTGTGTATTTGTCACACATATATGTATGGCACACCTCATTTTGTTTGGATAGCCACTTGTTGGGGTCAGGATATTGCATAAGATGAGTCATCAGGGAGGTGTGTGTTACTCCCCATGGCTGTGGCTCAGCGTTCTGTGGGTACAGACATATCACCGTCTTCCAGGGTTAGGCCTGCCGGCAGTGACTGCATTCCCATGTTTAAACTCCTAGCCCCGTCTGTCGACTGTACAGAGTATCACAGGATGTCCACATCCATGACTCATATATCTTGTTGGTTACCCAAACTAATGCGGTTTTCTGGCAAAAGTGTTTTGCAAGTCACTCAGGGTTGAAGTCAGATATTACTGACAGTTGACATTGCAGTTTCAGACTTCGTACTGATCAGACATTCCATGCTACTACAAATCATTCCATCAAATTTATAACATTATTAGAGCAGTATTTCACAGGTGTCCTTCTCTTTGGACCTTCATCACCCCATTATTCATGGCTTTGTCCCAATTTTTGGCTTCCTGAGGTTGGCACGTTTGCTGCTAGCAGTTTTCACCGTGGCCTTTTTTTGCATTTTATGGACTGTGTTATGTTGGTGTTATGGACCCCATGACACTCCCTAAAGGACACTGCGGGTGAGGCATACCCATTTGCCAGAGGCTTGTAGGCCAGATGTGACAGATGCAGGCTATTTGTTTTCATCACCACCCTCAGCCTCTTGCACATACTGATGTATGAGAGCAACAGCAGCCCCTAACATTTTGTTAGTTTTGTCAGGTAAGATTTCTCCATCTGTGTACAATGGTGGTGTAGAGTTTGTGGGAAAAAACAGACTGAAAGGTGTTTGCATAGTTTATAGTGGTGTGCTGAGTATGATACATTCCACCTGCCAGCTCTATTACTTGTATTTGAGTGCCTCTGTTTTGCTATTTCCCTTTTTTTCTTGATCCACTTGCCATTTCCTGTATTTTTTTATTTTTGTGGTTTAAATCCAGGTGCGCACTGCACACACCTGTTTAGGCAAGGTAAACAAGGCTATACAGCCTTGGACATACACCCTTGCTTACATATACACAGTGCTTCCATTTCCTGTGTTTCTTTTTTTTTTTGTGCAAGTCCCAGTGCACACTGCGCAAACCCGTTTAGCTAAGTTAAACATATTTTAGCAGAAATGTCCCTTCCTGGACACGAACATGATCTTCATTTCATGGTGTAAGATATTACAGCCTCAGACATACCACCTTGCTTAGCTGGGCTTAGCTAAGCACAAACCCATGCAACAGTGCTCCAATGTTCTCACAGCCAGCATAACACACCCCCTTTTCATGTTAGTTGTGCCTCCTGCCTACATTATCCTGTTCTAGCACTTACACGTTTAGGTGCAAGCTTTGGACTTAGAACATTTTGTGATTCAGTAAATTTCCCTTCATTTGCATACCTCACTGCCTTAGCCCATAGGTACTGCACTGACATGGAGCCTTTCCCCTTGACAACCACTGTCTCCTGGTATTGTTTTGATTCTGCATGTCATAGACTATAATGACAAAATGCAGATTTTCTTTAAATTTGGGCTTTCACATTTTTTTTTATTTTCGGCACTATCTTGTTTGCTTGCCACTGCACTATGCTTCAATGGCCGAGATCAGCCACAAAAAAAGTTATTTTATAGAAAGAATAAACATTTATTCATGCCAATGGCCATATATGTGACCACTGGCATGCCTACAGATGTGAATACATGCTTTTATTTGTGCTGTCATGCCTCCGTTTTCTTTTTTGCAGAAATGTGTTCAGTTAGTAACTGAACACATTTTTGCACTAACACTGTTCCTGCATGGAGACCTGGCAGCTTCCTGAATAACTGCTAGTGAAAAAAATGCAAATGAGGTGATTTGCATGCCACATGGTCTTCTGTGCAGGAACAGTGTAGACAGGCTTGTGTACGTCGGATCAGCTGTTTGCTGAATTGCTCGGCAGCCAAACTCCATGCAGGAGCTGCTACACTGTTCCTGCATGGAGTTTTACCTTTCATGAATGCCAGGGATAGTGTTTTTAGTGTGTATGTATCTTTAAGAGGTGTGAAGGTTTAATTTCTTTCTGTTAAGTAAAATAATTGGTGTACTTGTATATTATGAGAAGGAAGTGTTTTAAACTTTAGCTCTGAAGAAGTCCTGGATGTGAGAAGGCCGAAAGCACTTAACTGTTAAATATAGATTTTGGACTTCTACCGCCATTGTTTTTACTTCATCATTTTTAATTTCATTGGATATGGCATATTGGGTGCATGGTGGCTCATGTTCATTATTCACAACACATGTTTGGAGGCATTTCTCAGTTTGTTTTGGTTCTTGTTTACATTTGGCGAGTCCTGCCATACCCACTTTTTGTTTCTTGCTTGATATACTATGGGGTGATTAGATTCAGTGAGCTACTCCTAAGTCACTGATATATAGAACATTTTCATTGGCGAGACATCTTCTTAATGAGAGATCAGCTGATAATAAAACAAATCAACTCAAGAAGACCCAGTAAGTCATCCTTAGAAAGGGTATCCAGTGATTGTTGTTTTTACTGTAAAAGAAACATCATGTAGGGCAGGAGACGGGTATCCAGAGATTGTTGTTTTTACTGTAAAAGAAACATCACATAGGCAGAAGATGGGTATGCAGTAAAGGGGCAAGGCTGTGACTACAGATTTTTGAAACATTATTAAAGAAGGCCCTAGGTTGCATGGTCATGAACTCTTGTATGTTTTCTATGCATTATTTCATGATAAGCAGAGTCATGTTCTTTAGCCAGGGCACAAATACGGGAAAGAGTCATAAAGACAAGGGTAACTAAGCATCTTAGGTAGGAGTCAGCAACCTTTTAGTAGTACTGTGCCAAAGTAATGTTGCAAATTTACTTAGAGTGCCAACCTAGGCCAGGGTTGCCAAAAAAAGGTCTTTCTATCACAGAGCCACTTCTATTCAGACCGGAAAGCGGGCTGTTCTGCATTGAATAGAAGTGGCTCCACTTTGAGATTTTTGATTGGCTCACTCTCTCTCTCTCTGTCTCTCTCTGATCGTTCACCCACACAGTCTCTTCAGCATTCTTACATGCATTCACTCACTCACTCTCTCCGATCTCTCACCTCCCAGTCTCTTCAGCTTTCATACATGCATTCACTCACTATCTCTTTCCAATCTCTCATCCACACGGTCTCTTCAGCTTTCATACATGCATTATCTCACTAGCTCTCTCCATTTGCTCATCCACACAGTCTCTTCAGCTTTCATACATGCATTCACTCACTCAGTCTCTCCAGTCGCTCACCCACACAGTCTCTTCAGCTTTCATACAGGCATTCACTCACTCTCTCTCTCGAATGCTCACCCATACAGTCACTCTCTCTCTCTCCGATCTCTAACACACAGTTTCTTCAGCTTTCATACAAGCATTCATTCACTCTCTCTCTCTCTCCGATCACTCACCCACACAGTCTCTTCAGCTTTCATACAGGCATTCAATCACTCTCTCTCTCTCCGATCACTCACCCATAAAGTCTCTTCAGCTTTCATACATGCATTCACTCACTTACTCTCTCCAGTTGCACACCCACACAGTCTCTTCAGCTTTCATACATGCATTCACTCACTCTCTCTCTCTCTCTCTCTCTCTTCAATTACTCTCACACAGTCACTTCTGTTTTCATACATGCATTCACTCACTAGCTATCTCCATTCGCTCACCCATACAGTCTCTTCAACTTTCATACAGGCATTCACTCACTCTCTCTCGCTCTCTCTCCGATCACTCACCCACACAGTCTCTTCAGCTTTCATACATGCATTCACTCACTCACTCTCTCCAGTTGCACACCCACACAGTCTCTTCAGCTTTCATACATGCATTCACTCACTCTCTCTCTCTCTCTGATCACTCACCCACACAGTCTCTTCAGCTTTCATACAGGCATTCACTCACTCTCTCGAATGCTCACCCACACAGTCACTCTCTCTCTCTCCGATCTCTAACACACAGTCGCTTCTGTTTTCATACATGCATTCATTCTTTTTCTCTCAATTCAATTTTTTGGGATCATAATTACTGTATTTCAATTCACTCAGCATGCCACTGAAAATCTTTCCACATGCCATGCTTGGCACGCATGTCATAGGTTGCTGACGCCTGATCTAAGGCTTGTGGTCAGCATAAAAGATAATAATAAAAGCAAATTAGTGGAAAAAAAGTAAATAAAAAGACCAAGATGCACTTAATTGCAATGCCATATCCACCGTAGTAATTATAAATACACATTATAATACTAAACAGCATTACAATACAGATTAATAGGAGGACACGAATGATCAGTGGAGGGGGCAGTGGCAAAGAGTGTGGGTAGTAAGTAGCATTTAAATAACAGCTGCTGATTAACCCATGTTCTTTAAATTTCAAGGCAAAAAATTGTCTGGATCATGAGGCATTCTCAGATGTGTTAAAAGTCAAAGAGAGTGAGGGTCCATTCAGAAAGACTTTAGCTAGGCCTTCACCCAAATGAGGTCAAACTACACTGACAGGGGGTATAAGGCACATTATTTTCAAGCTTCAAGTAAAAGTAAACATGCGAATAACCACATATTTTAATTATGCAATTGGTGATAATGACCTTCTGATTGGCAGTATATCAAATAACTATTTGTGAAGACAATTCAACATATCTGCAGTTGAGAATTGCTACTTATAATGAATGAAGATAAAAGGATTTTAAATAACAGATTTTCACAATTAAAGATAGTCTGATGCAAAATAATTCCTTGACTGGTTTGGAAACAAGCCTAGTAAACAGAAAGTGTCAGAGAGACAGAAACAGAGAAAGTGAGAGAAAGTGAGAGAGTATGTAAAATGTATTTAACAGAAGGATGAAGAGACAGGCTGGATTTTTAGTCTTTGGGGTTATAAGTCAATTGACTTTGAGGACAAAGTTCCCTTGAGGTACAGGCTGGATAGCATTCATCTTACACATTTGTTTTTTTCAACCTGTACATCCATCTTATGATTTAGAACATGATAAAGTAGCTACTCGCAATGCAAAATGCAGACGTGGCATGTGGAGTGGAAGGTAACAGGATGATTAAGAGGAAAAGCACCTTTTCAGTCAGGGAGAGATACAGGAGAGGAAATGAGTAGTACTGAAAGGAGGAGAATGCTGCAATTATTCTGAGATAAGAATTTAGATTAGTAGTCAAAGGTGGGCATACCTGGACAGCTGAATGTCTCCAATGTCCACAGAAAGGAGATTTAAACTGGGGCAAATGAACACTACATATGGATGTTTCCTGGAGGCTTCTTGCCAAAGTTAGCAAAGATCAGTGAGAGAACCTATAGTCCTGGTAGGTAGACACCTCTCACTGTAATGAGTGTTAAGCCATGGTACCTAGCATGGTTATCTAAAGAAGCTGAGACATAAGGTTTGGGGAAGGCACACCATGATAGGGAGCACCACTTAAGGAATAAGTCAACATTAGTGAAGTTGGCAAAACTTGGCTGATAAAAACTAGAGGAACAGAGGCACAAAAAGGTCTCCTTTCCTGTCACTGTGAACATTTAAATCTAACATGATGACTGGTATAATTATTAGCCAAGTGGTTGTATCCTGGTTCATAAACAAGTAAGGAAAGAAAAGGGAAAAAGTAAACTCTATACCACCTACTATGGATGGTGAGATTATAAATACAGTCAACATTTGCAGAATAAATGGAAATTGCATAATTTCAGTAAATGTTAAAAAAGTTAATAATCACAGCTTCTGTGTTTGGACTGATAAGGATTAAAGACTGTACAACTGTGGCAAATAAACCTCTTGTCATATTCCTATGTTGTCTGGTCTATTTTTGGAGGGAATGTTTTCAGAAAAAGACTCTTGAATTGGTTTAAAAAAAATTCCCCTGTCTAGCCTGTGTCAGACTTTTGAATCACAGAGTGTATATCATGCAATCTGATATCCCTTATCTAGGGCATACTCTAAAATTAAAGCTTACAAATCAAAGCCAAATGCAGTCTCCCTACTTCTTTTTATGTATTCCATTATTAATAACCAAATATTACAATTGCAACAATGCTGGTTCCATGCATGAAGGGCAGTGATAGGAAACTATGTATATTGTTGTCTGCTTGAAAATGCTAACAAAGAAACAACTACCAAATTTTGTAGCTGAAGCAGAAGTGGTCAAATTAAGATTCCTCATCCCTGAATCTTAAAATGTCATAGTGATATAGTCATCAACAAAAGAATCTGAGACAAGGTGATTATATTGTCTGCATGTTCAAACACATGCAATGTGTCACCAACAAAATTACAAATGCTGGTGTTTATTGTCTAACAAATATATATGGATGTATGCTGTAAAGGGATCATTACAAAAAGACCATTGTATAAATAATGGACAGTAAGCTATAATGAGTACATGGACTTCTTATTCTGTTGTGACCATGCAGTCATTCCTGAAGTAAGGGCTTCATCCAAAAATCAGGTTTTGAACTTCCATTGCTTATTCTAGGTGCCTAAATGAAGTTTGCCAATTCAAAAAGATAGTGACACATGGAACCCCAATGCATAATTTACTTATAAGTTCAGCATACCAGACTGAATGCTGTATGGTTCAGTAATGCTGCCACACACTTCTGCAATGTTCATAGATTATAGACACACTGCTCATAGATTACAATTAGGCTAACTGCCCTTGCAAGCCATTTTAAGCTTAGCCAGTTATCTCCTGTGAGACTCAAACCCTGTACCTTGTGCTTGTAAGGCAAACACCTTAACCATTAGGCCACCCTCCCAACCATGTGATGTTAAACTGATGACAATCTGGAGTTCAGCTCTAAGATGAGCTAGAAATATGTACAGCTCTGTCAAAAGGTTCATAGTGATTTAAAGTAATTCAGAATAAATTGTAAAAATATCTACAGTATAGCCACAAGCATTAGAAGCATGTTATGTGTGCTTCTGGTGTACATCAGTGGATGGGTATGATAAACAGCCAGCACAGAGTCACAAGGCTCTCTAACATATGGCTCAGCATTGCAGGCTACCCTTTCTGATTACAGCCATGCTCACTGGGAAATCAAAGACAATAAATCTACTAATCTGAGTGGTTGTCCTTTCAGAATCATGATCCACCACCAAAGCTTATGATTAGCCACAGTCTCTGTTGCATTACCTGTTCTCCTCAAATCTAATCTTATAAAAGAAAAATTATTATATTTTTACAGAATTCTTACAGGTTTTTGCTATTATTAGCAACCTGAAGAATGTCTAGCCAGTTTACTACCCAAAGTAACATGGCTGAACAGATTAAAAGATAGTGATAGCCAGCTTTGTTTATTTTTTTTAGACAAATACATTAACAAACATACCGTGCATCCAGAAAAAAATAATTTATGTAGAATCTGGATTTCCTGAAGGTTCGACAAGTGCCGCAAATGTATTGCAATTATTAGTATTACATACTTAAGGGTATACAGTTTTAGCATGTATGTACGAAGGTGCCTCCTGGGCATCACTGATGCTCTTTTCCTTTTGTTATGACCTGTGAAAGTGCAGCAGTTCTTCTTGGTGGTGACATGAGTCCTAGTCAACATTGTACTACTGTTTAGTACTTTCCTAAGTAGACTTGTGCTTCATGACTTTATTGTAATAGTATCCCCTTATATGAACATCCATTAAATGAGTAAATAAGGAATACCCCCTTTAATGAACCTCAGTAATAATTAAAGGAAAAACTCCAACTCCATGCTTTGTTGCAGATTAGTTATACATGTTATAATTTACTCTGTTTCCAGCAATGTAAAAATAGATTATTTATTTGTTTGTTTATTTATTTAAATGATGCCATAAGTCAGGAAAAGAAAATCTCTGCACTACATTTTGAAAAATGTAATATAATTTTCTGATTAAAAATAAAACAAAATCTAATTTAACATTGGCTGCAGGCAATACACCTTCAGTGGCCACTGGATATGAAGGATAGAACCAGATTTTTTTTAAGAATGCTTTCACCCCTGCATCACTCTGCAGCCATCCCCAGTGCACCATGTTTAACACTAGGTCTACTGGTCCTCCTCTATACCCTAGACCATCACCAGATTGTGACCAGGGCCAATGGGAGTCTTAAGGGCATCGGGGGGGGGTTTGTCCTACATCTGGTGGGGAAGGGGTTCCTTTATGGTCTACCTCTATTTACCCTCCATTCCTTGGCTATATTGTTAGAATCATGGGGACAGTATGCAATGGGAATGTGCAACATATTGCCCTGTCTCCATGGAATCTCAGCCAATACTCCCACCCTACCCTTCTCTTAGACTATACTCTCCCCTATATAAACCTGAGCCTCAACATGGGATATCAAGTATAATGCTCATATAACCATCGCTGACCTTGGGATGGGAAGATCCTCATTTCTCCCTGCTGCTCCATCAGATGCCTGAGACACTAAATGAACCTGGGTCACCTGGGACATAGTCGGGGCTTTATCTTACTGTGCCATTTGCAAGTAGACAAAAAAATCACAAGTCTACAGCAGATACATGAAAGACACAACCAGAAAGGTTCTGGCAAAAGGCAGAAAGGCATACAAAGAAATTCACAAATCCTTTTATCAAGATATCTTGGGAGATCTGTAAAAAGGCTATTTGTGAATGTTTACTGTTTTTCATTTTGCTTAGAATGTAATTTGACATGGGCAATATTAATTGGTTAAAAGTAAAACTGGCTGTTTCCAGTTTTGAATACTAGTTCCTCAAATCCCAAGTATTTGAATTATGTATAAAAGCTGTATGACTAGCTCTTAGTAATTCATTACTACAATCCAAATCATATTCTTGAAACAGACTGGATTAAGAAATCATCATAAGAGAGCCTTTTGCAGACAGTGAGAGATGTCATCAGAATCACTGACACACGGCAATCAGACACCATATAAAGATGGAGCAGTCTTCATGGTCTCAGCCTCTGCTCCACAGCAGTGCTGTGATGGCAAGGAAAAGAGGGCATTTAGGCAGAAATTGTTGGACCTCCTCAATAAAGTAAGACACACTGAGTTCGTCTTTACAATGGGAGACCTGAATTCTCATAAAAGAGCAGGAAGAGCAGGGCATGAGGATTGCCTGGGTCCACCTAGCTTGAGTAACATGAATAATAAAACAGAGGCAGCTGAAGACTTCTTTCAGGAAAATTGCTTAATGGTGGCCAGTACCAGGTTCCCAAGTGTAACAGTCAAAAGATCACATACAGGATTAGCAAGCATGCAAATCAGGTCTACCTCCATGTTTAAGAAAAGGTCACTGGGGTAAAATCAGGGCTTGCAAAGTCATACTTGAAAAATGGTAAGTCCCCAGCATAAACCACTGATGGACACAATTAGCTACAGGCAGCAGTCAGAGAAATTCTAACGATAACAGACTAGGATGCAGACCAGGACATTGACTGAAACAAAAGCTCAAGAGTTCAAGAAAACACAGCTCTAGCACTTGAGAAAGAAAATAAACTAGGTGGAGCAGAAGAAGACCAGAGCATTTCAAAACAGCATTGGTAAAGACAATAGAACATATCTGGAGCTGACCTAGGTTTAGTAACAAGATACATAATGAAAACTGTTGGAAGAATGCAGAAGTCTATGACATTATTAAAACAAAGCAGGGATGCAGGAAGACATGGTAAATAGAAAAGACAGACCAGGCTAGAATACTGGTTGGCAATCAGGCTACAATAACAGTTGTGATGACAATGAGCAAAGTGTCAGAGAGCCTCTACTATCTTCTGTAAAGTGACTCAGCAGATGGTAAAAAGAAGTTCTCTTAGGTTGTAATAAGACAATGGCAGAAAAACAAAGAATATAGTTGGCAGACAGCATTCATAAGGGATGACAGCAACAATTAACCATGTTAAAAGGAGAAAGATGTATTGGTAAAAGTCACTGGTAAATGAAAAAATCCAAGCCAGACCAGTCCAGAATATAAGGGGATTTATTGTGAACACAAATAGCATGTACACATAAACGGTCCAAGAACACAACATTTTCATTAATACATCATCAGATGTGAAACCCAGTGAATACTACCTTCGCATAATATATAGCCCAATCAATTGAACCAACCAATCAAACAACATTAATTAATTTAAACAAAATCTCGGAGGATAGTCAACTAATTAAATAGGAAGGCATAAAATTTCAATAAAATACATATATTCATTAAAAAATGTGTTCAATAAAAAATGTGTTCGATAAAAAAATGTGTTAAATAAAAAAATAACTAAACCACCATTAAGATTGTCAATAAAATCCTAAACTACACAGCAAACAAATCCAGCACGCCTGCTAAAGAATGTGAAATCCACTTCAATTGTATCCACGAACCACGCACTTTAATATGACCAAATATAACTGTAAAAACAATAATAGTATCCACACAAAGTGCTTTTCGGCCCACCAGTGGCAAGACTTCAGGTAAAATCAGTAATCAGTATTAAAACATTTAAATACACTCCATGTTCTGGACATGGTTAGTCTAACCACAAGTTAATGAGTAAAGGGATAGCTTTCATTCATTGGCTGTTAGAGCCAATTTATTTTTTTCGCTATATAATTTTTCATTTTATTTGATGAGCTGTCTTGATGAAAATTGAAAACATATTTTTCACAATTTATTTTTGTATTTACTTTTATTTCATTCTAGTGTAGTGTTTTGCATTGTGATTAGATTTCTTTTAGAAAGCTGCAGTTGTTTAATCAGTCATTCCTTAATTGTCAGTCATGATTTTAATTAATTTATATAAGGGTCCTGATTTTTGTACTACAGTGACTCTGAAGATGCTCTGATCATTTTTGGACAAAAGCATTAATTCCTGTTTTTAGTTGTTTGTTGTTATTAAATTTGGTTCCGTCGAGTAGTGGACGTTGCGGTGATTTCTTTACTTTTTGATCTGTGGCTGACCAAGTTTGCAGACAACTGTAAGTTGGGTGCTGTCATTGACTCCTCAAATGATGTTAACATACCACAAGAGGGTCTCACAGCAACAAATGATGGTGCCAAATACATGGCCTTAAGTAAAATGCCAAAAAATATATTATTTATTTATTTTACATTTGTTGACCGGGTTAGTCCAGCTGAACGGTTGGCTCATTTTCAGTGGAGACCCGGAGAGAAAAGCTCCATAGTGAGTTTATAAATTTTGCATACAAACAGTTAAGAAATCATCAGTAGCAACTAAACAAATTGTAGCAACATAACATTTACAATAAATCATATAGAAAAAACACTCAGGTACAATGAAGTAAGGAAATAATGCATCATAATTCTTGTTAGGTTATATACAGTATAAGTACAAAAGGAATAGTATGAGAATGAGGTGTTTAAACAGTGGGACAGAGGGATAGAAGTTTATTGGGATAGACAGAGGAGGAGAGGAAGATGAGGGAGAAGGAAAATAGAAGGGAAGGATATAGAGGGAGAAATGGGGAATAAGGAATGCAGAGGGATGATAGAGGGGGAGGTATAAGAAATAGGGGATAGGGTAGTTTCAAGGAGAATGGCTACAGTGACAGGACCATTTGTCTGTTAAGTATCTTCAAGTGGCTAGCTTGAAATGCTTGGTATGGTCAAGGGACCTGATTTCTTGGGGCAGATGGTTCCAATTTGCAGCAGGGTTAGGGTTATAGAGTAAACTTCCTGTTTTGGTTTTGGGTTTATAAATCTGTAGGAAGCCTTGGTCTGGGCTACATAGTGTCCTAGTTGGGGAATATTTAGATATAATATATAGAAGGCTAGGACAGAAAGATGGTAGAAAGAGGATAGAGTGGATAATTTGTAGTTGATATAGTAGGAGCAAATGAGGTAATTCAAGCCAGTCAAATTGTTTAAGGGATAAGCAATGGTGAGATTTGTAGGTTTGGTTTGCAGCGAATCTGGCCACCTTATTATAGATAGTTTCCAGTTTAGTAATGAGTGTGGTGTTAAGGTTTGAGAATAACTGACAGCTATAAAGAAGGGTGGGAAGAAGAAATGCATGGGAGAGAGTTATTCTGGCTGTGCTAGTTAAATATCTTTTGTTGCGATAAAAGACTCCAAGTTTCTGGGGAGTCTTTTTGATAGAATTGGCGACTTGGAGATCAAATCTAAGCTGATCGTCTATTATGACTCCCAGCAGTTTAGTGCTGGGTTCAGCAGTAATGATAGTGTTATTGCTTGATAGGATGGAAAATGTAGTTTTGAGATTTATGAGGTTTTTGGGGAGGAAGAGTAGGAGCTTAGTTTTCTTAGGGTTAAGAATTAATTTGTTATCACAAAGCCATGTCTCTATGGTATTGAACAATGCTTGGGTAGTAGAGTGGAGGTCAGATGGATTGTCTGCATTGTATGGATTGTATGATTATCATACCATTTGGCAAAAACATGGCCTCTACTGATTACCAACCCCCTAAGCACACAACCTGTAGTGAGAGACCTGGGTACACAGGCTGACAACAATCTCACATTCGACCATCATGTAGCGGCAGTGTTTAGAAAAGCCTTTTAATTGGTTCATCTCATAAGTAAAGGGATTGCATCCAGAGAAAAAAAGGAGGTTATTACTTCTCTGTACTCCCCCCTCATTAGGCCAATAATTGAGTACAATGCTCCATTTCGTATGTACCTCTCCAAACACCTGTACCAACTGGAAAGGCCACAGAGATACCTCACAAAGAGAATCCACTGCCTCCAACACCTGTCCTTTTTAGATAGGCTCAAATCACTATCACACTACTCTGTATTGTACAGATTGCTCAGAGGTGATTTGTGTCTCACCTTGAAGGCAATGTCAGACCCTGCTCTACTAAAGATGTTCCATATCGCTAAGTCTAACTCCTCGTGCATTACCCGATGAAAAAGCCTAAATCTAATATGTGACATTAACAAAACCTTCTGGAGAGACAAGTTTGTCTCCCAGAGGCTGCCCCATCTCTGGAACAATCTTCCCTTATATGTCAAACAAAGTACACAGCTGACCCTCTTCAAGTGCAACCTTAATGAGTAGATGGGAAACCACAAAATTGTCCCAGGGGTTCCACCTGTGTCCCTCATTGACAGGGGCGACACATGCTGATTGAGGTTTCCTTTTTGGGGATTAACTCTTGGCTAGGCTTGCAAGGGCCCCAGGGCCATTAGCCTAGTAATCTCCTATTATCCTGTGATCCTATGTGATGTAAACACCCAGCTTAACAAATGTCCTGTATAGTAAAAGCTATGGCTACAACTCACACTCAGCAAACCTACTAAATTAATAGAGAGAAATGCCAACCATGTCAGATATTTTTATTCCGAAGTAACTTCAGCTAAAGTCCAGTTTGTCATCATTAGCATTAAACAAACTATAATAACATGATACTCAGTTTATAATGTATGATGTCTTACTGTCAACATCATTAGAGAAAACACTCCAAGCCAGACTGCAATTGCAGCATAGTGTAATTGCAAAATAGAAAGCTCAGCATCTTTACTGGGGACCTACACAATCCTTGCAATCCATACCTCCCAGTTACTTATATATTTACTAACCACAGGGTCACACAACTATAGAGCAGATTCTGACTGCACTCTACTGTAGGTAGTACATGGGATTCCTGACTGGGGTACTATTACTGACATTCAAGGACAACTTTCAATGCTGTGCTGTCATTTATTACATCGCAACTGCTAAATCAGTATACACAGAATTCCTATGAGAGGTCTGTACTTACATATAAAAACTTACAGGCACAGAGTAGTGTTTGGCCATGCCAGTCATCTCATATACAATAGACTATCTCCCCTAACTGCATGTTCAAGTTAGTCTTAGATATGTATAGAGACAAATGTTCCCTAATATTAGTAAGCAGAATACCCCATATCACTGATGCCCTCTGCAAACCATTTAATTCTACACAGGGTATCACTATAATCTTTTTCAATATGATTTTTGAACTTCTTCATTTGCTGTTCTCTAGTATCCTATTTTAACCCCAGACATTGGCATGTTAGTCCAATATTCATGGCATGAAAAATATTAAATTAAGTCTCTCCTCCTGCTTTGTTAAGGCAATAGATTTTTTTTGTAAATGAAACTGAAGAGACTTTGAATACGATTAGCTCAATTTATTGTACTTTAATAACTAGATTTTCCTTCATGGGGATCAAAGAAGGCAAACTATTGTAGATGTTAGAATCATTACAGTTATGGCTTTTCTTGTTAAAGCTTTAGTAGATACACAGCAAACCATCACATGTTTTCTTTCATTCTGCCTACTATTGGATAACTTGAAGTATATCAGTGCCTACTATTGGATAACTTGAAGTATATCACTTCCCTAAGATGTTGGCTAACACCCTCTCTGCTCAGGTCCCTCCCATTTACAGTTAATGAGCCTGCATAGCCTTTCTCTTATCAAATCACGGGTATGTTGATTTTTTTCTGATATTTCTGCAGATGGAATTATTCTGTGCTCAGATAAATAAGCCACCTAAAGTCCTCTATAACATCAGGTGATCAGACCCAGAGTTATTATTTTAGCTAATTCAACATCTTCATTGTATTCAACCATTATGACATCTGAAAGTAATCTAAATATCACTCATATAAAGGTTGAAGAATCAGTTGACCAATGTAGAATAATGTGGTATTCCAACACTAAACCATTTCAAATCTTACAGGATGTTGTTAAGCTTAAGCATCTAAATCCTTTCTGTAAGTCAGTATTTAATGCAAGTAACTAAGATATTATCTCTCCTGACAGACTTAGTTTATTTAACATTTTTCTGTGGTTAACAGTATAAGTGGCTTTACTAAAGTCAATAAAAAAAAAAACATGAAATTGTAAATCTGTATTAAGGGCCCTGCATACGTTGTCCATAAAGTACCTTAAATCTCTGGTAGCTGAAGAGTTGTTTATGAAAGTATATTAAAATGTGTTCATATAACTATCATCTCTGTGAGTCTACTTAAAATGTCCACCACAGTTTTGTCCATCTCTTTTACATACTTCAGGCCATAGTAGTGGAAAAAGTTAATATTACTGCCTAATAGCATTTGATGTTCAAGTTAGTGTCCTATTTCTTTGCTCAGATTCCTTCTCAGAGGAGTCTGCATGTCTTATTTGTCTTCATGTGGGTTTATCTGAAAGTTTTTCTGTTTCCACCAAAATTGCAAAGACATGCTATTGGTAAATCAACACTCCCCTGAATTACTTACATGTGTGTATGACACACACATGATTATATAACATATAGCAGGTAAAAGAGTGGCATTCCTTTTTAGCATAGGCTGGGACTTGTTGCAAATATACATGCAGAAAAGCAACAGCAGCCTATAACATTCTTTCCATATAGAGTAGTGTTTCCATGTCTGTATTCCAATAGGTTTTGGAATTCGATGCTAAAACCTGCACTGAGTGTACATGATTGCTTTATAGCTTGCTGAATAACTCCTCCATCTTGGATTGGTTGATTAGCATGCAGTTCAGCTGCTTGTGCTGTAATTAGCAAGCCACAGTACTTACTGGGTTTGCATGGAGCTACACAGTGTGTAGAGGTGCTTATTGAATACAAATCAGTGCACTACTGTGTAGGCTTCATTGACTCCACACCTAGGAGTTTCACAATAATAACTGCTCAGGAGAAACATATATTTTTCAAATTTTTTTGTATAGATGGGTTATTGTGCAAGATGCTCAAATTCATCTTATGAGAAATTACGGTAGTAGCCCGTGTCTCTGTGAAGATACATTTCTCAGCAATTTTTGAGCCTGTTTCGCTACATGCCCAGATTCAACATTATTATTATTATTATTATTATTATTATTATTATTATTATCATTACTCATTAAACAATTTGCCAGAAGGGTCCTCTACAAAAGAAACTCTGGGTGAACAGTCACTGTGCTGTTGGGTTGAGTAGGACTGATCTGCCTTTTACAAAGCCAGACTGATGTGTGTCTAGGGATTAAAGTCACTTATATCATTGTTAACTCATTAATCTTTAATATCTTCCATAACCTTGCAAATAATATAATAAAAAATAATAAGCCTGTCATTTCCAGAATCAGTAGAGGGATCCCTTTGTGGACAAACTCCACACCTGCCATTCTCCTCTTCTTGGGGACATAACTAGTGGATTAACTCAGGTTGAAGAGTTGATGGAGGGGTTTTGCTACGTCAGACTTTACACTTGTCAGAATTTGTTGATGTGGTAGTTTCATCATGTGGGTTTAGTTTTAGATTTGCCATTATATGCACTCCTGACTGGTATGGATGCGTCAATAAAACTATCCAAGAGAGAGTAAATTTCAGAGCAGTCTTGGTTACATGGTTGCAGTTGAGTTAAACTTTGCATCATATTTTGTTGGTGTTGTTGCTGTGAAGGCTGCCAACCTAGCCAGAAAGAATTGTATAGATAATTCTGTAATCTGTAAATATTAATGTAAACCACAGGCTTGTTGTCTTAAATGGTAAAAATAGTGTTCCGTGTGGAACTGGAAAAAAATGTAACAACAGTGCACTCTACTGACCAAGTAAAGCATGTTGTGACCCTTTGTTGTGAACACGGCTCAGGCCAGTCTAGATGAAGACATTCTTGCTATTGTTGTAAGGCCAGAGTTAATGGCCAGAATTGGCATGCATAAATGTCCTTTATTGCTGTGGTTTCTGTCCAGAGGGGAAGAATGTACATTTAGTTTCTGTTAGCCTGGGAACCCAGGAAAGTGTGAAGAATGATGCAATGTGAACCAGGAATGTGATTTTAAAAACAGAGAGAATCAGAGAGAATTAAGCATTTGTGTCTTGACCATCCAACTCAGCACTGCCTTTGCTCTATATATAAGTTTATCTTAGACTTGTGTTTTCTCTTAGAAATAGCTAGAAACTAGAAGGATTAGACTAAGTGTTTTTCTGTGATGTCAGAACTGTACTACTGAATTGTTTTAAGTATTTCTCTGTGATCTCTGAACTCTTGACTAACACCGTTTAGTAAAAGTTATTGTCTTCTGTTTTTATTATTTATTAAATATTTTAAAACCTTTCAACTGTGGCTGTTTTCTGTAGAGATAATTTAAGTTCTAGAGTACATTGCATGTATATAGTGATCCTGTACCAAGTCATTCTAATAAGCCTTGACTGTTTAGTCGCACTCACTAATTGGATAACAATATTGCACAGTAATTGGACACCCTTTTAAGGGCCTTTGAGTAGCTGATAAATATTAGTGAGTGGTGGAAGCTGGTACTACCGTATAGTCTGGGAAAAAGAGGCACAGCTGGAGAACCTGTACCAGCCTTCCCCAGGAGTGTCTGTGTGGTTGTATAAACTCTTCTCAAAGTGTGTGTGTGTGTGTGTGTGTGTGTGTGTGTGTGTGTGTGTGTGTGTGTGTGTGTGTGTGTGTGTGTGTGTGAGCTACTTGGGCAGGGACACAAAGCACTGGTTGGACAGACAGGGTGCTGGAGGCTTTAGCTTGCCCACTAGGATGAGATCTGGACCCTATAGCTGTGCCAGTGGGGAGTCTTATTGGGGACCTGGAGAGCAAGGAAGCAACCAGCCCTGGACTGACTGTGACTTCTCTGTGCTCTTAAGGGAAATTGCACTTTACTGTGTGTATTTGTTATCCTTTCCTCCTATATGAGACGCCCCTTACTGGTGTTAGTGGTGAGAATTGACGCTCCTTGATTGCTGGGCCAGGGCACAGGCATCACATATTAATTGTTTGGCAGTGGTGGGATATCCACATCACATATTAATTGGTGGCAAATACTAATTTGCTTGTAGTGGTGTGGGTAGAGCGAATTCCTGTAGCTTGTGTACAGTGAGCTTTGAAGGTGTTTTGTACTCTAAATCAGCCATGCAGTGAATATTCAGAGTTCAGATCACAATTGTTTTATTTCTTTTGTTAGCTTAGTTAGTCAGAGTGAGCAGGCAGCATATCAGCAGAGGAGTATGGAAAGCTGACAAGGAGCCAGCTGGTGGAGATGTGCCAGGCTAGGGGACTGGTGCATGGAAACCTGACTAAGGCAGACCTGATTGTAGCCTTGGTTGCAGCTGCATCAGAAAACAGCAACCGGGAGGACAATCAGACTGGCAGTGGAGATATAATACCCTCGGAGAATGGGCAGCTTAACCTTTCTGCAGAGGACTGAAAAATCCATCTGGAGCTAAAGAGACTTGAGTTGGAGGCCAGGTATTTGGAGCTAGAAGCCAAGGAAAAGGAGAGGCAGCATGAGAAGGAGATGCTGACTCTTTGCAGGAGTCATGGAGCTAATGGGGAAGGGAGTAACTGGACCCCAGAAGCACAACAGGTCAGTAAATTTCTTCTGCATTTAAAGAGGGGGATACTTTTGATAGTTTCATTCATATGTTTGAAAGGGTATGCAAGCAGTATAGTGTTGACCAAAGGCTCTGGGTATGGTTTCTGACCCCCTTACTCCATGGTAAAGCTGTAACTGATTTGTCAAAAATGTCTGATGTTGAATGTTTTGATTATACTGCTGTTAAACATCACTTGTTAGAATTGTTTAAGCTAACACCTGAAACGTATAGGAAAAAGTTTCATGAGCATAGATGCAAGGCAAATGAAAGTGTGTGTGAATATGTTGCTGAACTGAGCACTTATTTTCATAGGTGGGTATGCGGATGTCAGGTCACCACTTTTGAAGGGCTGGCAGAACTTTTGGTGAGGGAACAAGCCCATAGCACTTTGCCTGAGGACATGAGGATCTGGTTGGCTGATAGACAATGTGCTACTTCAGATGAGTTGGGGAAGAAGGGAGACCTATACCTGGCAAGCAGAGCAGCCCTGCACAGGAAAGGGACCCCCAGTACTGCTCATGGGTCTAAAGGAACCCAGGGTGGGCAGCACAGACTGCCCCAACAGAATTTGCCAGTAGCAGGGGAAGCCATTAGTCCAGGTACATGTCCAGGAGCTAGGGTTAAATGTTTTGAATGCAACCAGTGGGGCCATGTGGCATACAAGTGTCCACGGAGGCAAGTTGGAGAACAAAAGGTGAGGAAGCCAGTAAGTGGGAGAGACAAAATGCCAATAGTAGGTTGTCTTGAGACAACAGGGGTTTTGAACTACCATCTTGCAGATGTCCTGATAGGGAAGGATTTGGATGAGGCATTACCATGTGCTTATGCAGTTACATGCAGTCAGGATTGGAGACAAGCAGGTAATTCTGGTAGCCTGGGGGAGACCCAGACAGACTGCATACTTGCAGCCAGGACTGGTGAGGTGGTTACTTCAGGGAGGGAGCTACCCTGTAGCAGTGAGACTGAAGGGAACCACAGCTGCTTGGGGGTACTGATGGTCCCTTGGACAGAGTGACGGCAAAGGTAGAGGTGAGTAGTAGTACCCAGGCTGACAGTGACAAACCACTGTCAGAGGATGCCCAACCTGCTGTGGAAGGGGAGCTGGGAAGGGTTACAAGGAGAGAGTTGAGACAGTTTCAGCTCTCAGACCCTGCATTGCAAGGCCTGAGGTAGGTAGCTAGGGAGGCACCTGATTCTCAAGGAAAGGGGGAATCTGTATACTGGGACAAAGGGTTACTTTACAGAGAGTGGACCCCTAAGGGAGGGCTAGAAGGTGAGAAAGAGTACAGCAGTTGGTAGTGCCTTGAACCTACCATATGGTGCTTCTAGCCATAGCTCATGATATTCCCTTTGCGGGTCATATGGGCATAAAACGTACAAAGAGGCATATTATGCAGAACTTCTATTGGCCTGGAATTTCCAGGGATGTAACAGCGTACTGCAGGACCTGTGAGCAGTGCCAAAAGGTAGGCAAGGCAGGAGACAAGGTGAGAGCTCCTTTGATGCCTTTGCCTGTGATTGAGGAGCCATTTCAGAGGGTAGCTATGGATATTGTGGGTCCTCTGAGTACCCGAAATTCCACAGACAAAAAGTATATCCTAGTGGTAGTGGATTATGCTACACGATACCCTGAGGCAGTGGCTTTGTCCTCTATTGAGGCAGAGAAGGTGGCAAATGCTCTGTTAGAGATTTTCAGCAGGATAGGTTTCCCAAAAGAAATACTGACTGACAGAGGTGCCAATTACATGTCAGACCTGCTGGCTTGTCTGTGGAAGTCCTGTGGGGTGAAGCACATGAAGACCACTGCCTACCGCCCCCAGACTAATGGTTTTGCTGAGAGGTTAAACTCTACAATCAAGTCCATGATATGGGCATTTGCAGATCAGTTTAAGATGGAGTGGGACAAATATTTGCCCCATCTGTTGTTTTCTTACAGAGAGGTTCCCCAAGAATCCACAGGTTTTTCACCCTTTGAGTTGCTGTATTGGCATAGGGTGAGGGGGACCTCTAGATTTAATTTGAGATGAGTGGGAAGGTGAGTATGAGTCTCACAAGGAGTCTGTTGTGGCATACATCCTAAACCTCAGGGAAAGGCTCAGGGAACTCATGGGCTTGGCCCAGGAGAACCTGGCAGAAGCCCAACAACAGAAAAATGTGTGGTATGACAGGATGCTCGAGCTAGAGCGTATGCGGTGGGGCAGCAGGTAATGGCTCTCATTCCTACCAGGCACAACAAGCTGCAAGCAGCTTGGGAGGGATCCTACAAGGTGGTAAGAAAGGTAAATGATGTTAACTACATGGTGGAACTGCTAGGCAGAAGGCAGGGGTACAAATTGTACCATGTTAACATGATGAAACCCTACCATGATAGGGAGGCCCTTATGCTGAGCATTTGCAGTGGATTACAGGAGGAGTCTGAGGGAGATCTGGGGACTGATCTCCTCAGTGAGGCTCGGGCTGACACCTTAGTGGAAGGGGTAGCAATGTCCCAGCAGCTATCTCCTACCCAGGTTTGAGAAATCTGAGCAGTGTTGCTGGAATTTGGGGACATGTTCACTGGAAAACCAGGGTGCACCCACCTGGGGTAGCACCAGGTGGATACAGGACCCCAAAGGCCTATTAGGCAGGTCCATTATAGAGTGCCTGAGAGAGTCAAGCAGACTCTGATGGATGAGGTACAGGAGATGTTGGAACTAGGGGTGATTCAAGAGTCCAACAGTCCCTGGGCCTCCCCAGTGGTGCTGATGCCAAAGAAGGATGGCAGGACCAGGTTCTGTGTGGACTACAGGAAATTAAATAGTCAGACATATTCAGATGCTTATCCCATGCTTAGGGCAGATGAGGCCCTAGAGCAGCTGAGTGGGGCTAAGTATCTTACCAAGGGTTACTGGCAGGTGCACTTGACTCCCAGTGCTACAGATAAGTCAGCCTTTGTGACTCCTTTTGGCTTGTATGAGTTCACAAAGATGCCCTTTGGGATGAAGAATGCTCCAGACACTTTCCAGAGGCTGGTAGATCATATCCTAGCAGGAGCAGGTGGGTTTGCCCTTGCTTACCTAGATGATATTGCCATCTACAGCCATTCCTGGCCAGAGCACCTTCAGCATTTCATTGAAGTGCTGGGCAGACTACAGAGGGCAGGGATGACCATTAAGCCAAGCAAATGTCAGGTGGGTATGGCAGAGGTCTCCTTCCTAGGACATAGAGTGGGGAGTGGTAAGATAAGGCCAGAACTTGCCAAAGTGGAAGCCATTCAGGCATGGCCTGCACCTGTTACTAAAAAGCAGGTGAGGGCATTTTTAGGGACAGCAGGGTACTACAGAAAGTTCATCCCCAGTTATAGTACCATAGCTGCTCCCCTCACAGACCTGACAAGAAGAACACGCCAGATAAGGTAGTGTGGATCCCGGCATGTGAGCAGGCATTCCAGAAGCTTAAAGAAGCTTTGAGAGGACCCCCTGTGTTAGACAGTCCAGATTACAGCAAATAATTTGTTGTGCAAGTGTATGCTTTGAATCATGGGGTGGGGGCTGTACTTCAGAGGGGGAAGAGCACCCAGTGGTTTATCTCCATCATAGGCTCCAACCCAGGGAGGAATGCTATGCAGCTGTAGAAAAGGAATGTCTAGCCATAGTGTGGGCACTGCAAAAATCTCAGCCTTATCTGTATGGAAGGAAATTCACTGTTATGACAGATCACAACCCCCTAACATGGATAAACAGAGCCAGCCAGCAAAATACCAAGTTGCTAAGATGGAGCCTAGGGTTGCAAGCATATATGTCAGTGCAGCACCGCAGTGGGATTAGCAATGCCAATGCAGATGAGCTCTCAAGACATGGAATGGGGTAAGGTATACTTAGACCTAACCCTCTCAAGCAGTGTTTCTCAAGGGTCACTTGAAAAACTAGCTTGAGTTCTCCAGGGGAATGTGAAGGCTGCCAGTCTACCCAGATAGAATTTTATAGATAATTATTTCATCTGTAAATATTAATGTAAACCACAGGCTTGTTATCTTAAATGATAAAAATAGTGTTACATGTGGAACTGTAACAACAGTGCACTCTACTGACCAAGTAAAGCATGTTGTGACCCTTTAATGTAAACATGGCTCCAGCCAGTCTAGACGAAGGAATTCTTGCTTTTGTTGTAAGGCCAGAGTTAATGGCCAGAATTTGCATGCATAAATGTCCTTTGTTGCTCTGGTTTCTGCCCATAGGGGAAGAATATAAATGTACTTTCTGTAAGTGTGAAGAATGATGTAATGTGAACCAGGAAAGTGATTTTTAAATCAGAGAGCATTAAGCATTTGTGTCTTGACCATCCAACTCAGCACTGCCTTTGCTCTATATGTAAGTTTATCTTAGACTTGTGTTTTCTCTTAGAAATAGCTAGAAACTAGAAAGATTAGACTGTGTTTTTCTGTGATGTCAGAACTGTACTACTGAATTATTTTAAGTATTTCTCTGTGATCTCTGAACTCTTGACTAGCACTGTGTAGTAAAAAGTATTGTCTTGTTTGTTTGTGTCTTTCGGCTTTTCCCGGTTAGGGGTCGCCACAGCGGAACTCCGGTCCGCTAATGATTGGCAGTAGATTTTTATGTGCTGGCTTGCCAGGCCTAACGCACAACCTTCAACGAAGGAAAGCCCATTCACTCATGTCGACACACAGAAGACACTCTAACTGAGAATCGAACGGGCAACGTCTAACTGTGAGGCGACAATGCTATCGCAGCACCACTACCGCAGTTAAAAAGTATTGTCTTGTGTTTTTATTATTTATTAAATATTTTAAAACCTTTCAACTGTGGCTGTTTTGTGTAGAGATAATTTAAGCTCTAGAATACATTGCATGTATATAGTGATCTTGTACCAAGTCACTATAATAAGCCTTGACTGTTTAGTCGCACTTACCAATTGGATAATAATATTGCACAGTAATAATTGGACACCTTTTTAAGGGCCTTTGCATAGCTGATAAATATTAGTGGGTGGTGGCAGCTGGTACTACCGTATAGTCTGGGAAAAAGGAGCACAGCTGGAGAACCTGTCCCAGCCTTCCCCAGGAGTGTCTGTGTAGTTATATAAACTCTTCTCAAAGTGTGTGTGTGTGTGTGTGTGTGTGTGTGTGTGTGTGTGTGTGTGTGTGTGTGTGTGTGTGTGTGTGTGTGTGTGTATCAGCTACTTTGGCAGGGACACGAAGCACTGGTTGGACAGAGAGGGTGCTAGAAGTTTCAGCTTGCCCACTAGGATGAGATCTGGACCCTATAGCTGTGCCAGTGGGGAGTCTTATTGGGGACCTGGAGAGCAAAGGAGTGACCAGCTCCAGACTGACTGTGATCTCTGTGTACTCTTAAGGGAAATCGTACTTTACTGTGTGTATTTGTTATCCTTTCCTCCTATATGAGACACCCCTCACTGGTGTTAGTGGTGAGGATTAAGGCTCCTTGGTTGCTGGGCCAGGGCACGGGCATCACAGTTGCTATTACAAGATTATAACTACAAGATATATTTAATTCAAACTGTGCAGCATGTTTTGTAGGTATTATATCTTTGATTGTCAAAAAAATTAAGTTAATATTATATGTGCTATAATTTTCACTATATAAAACTTTTTCACAGAACAGTGGAGTAAGACTATCACAGGTAATTTGTAATTACTCACCAGACATTTTCTCAAATTATTAGAGATTTAGGCTGTTATATCAGACCCCAAATAGCAGTGGTGGTGCTGCGGTAGTGTTGTCGCCTCACAGTAAGATGTTGTCCTGTTCGATTCTCAGCTAGAGCGTCTTCTGTGTGGAGACATGCTTGAATGGGCATACCTTCGTTGAAGGTTGTGCATCAGGGCTGGCAACTTGGCACGTAAAAATCTTCTGCCAATCATTAGCAGACCGGAGTTCCGCTGTGGCGACCCCTAACCAGGAAAAGCCGAAAGACTCAACAACATTAGACCCCAAATAAAAGCTCATTCAAAAGAGAAGCAATCTGTCAGCCACTGACCCACTTTCTTTTTACTGCTATGACTACTGGCCTTTTTGTGTTCCGATTCACTTACTCCAAAGTGATAAAAAAGAAAACTACAGTAAGCATAGGCATTACATCCCAACTGAATGATTGCTGAAAATTTGGTTTTGATACACAATGGCAAATATAACATAAATATATTTTCTATTGCCTATAAAACACATATGTAGCTACATCTGATGTTTAAAGAAATAATATCATCTCTATAAGTTACAACAGAAAGCAATCTGAAATATTAGCTAATAAATAAAGTTGTTTTATGCTACAACATGCATGGCATGTCTGCTGGTTTGAAAATTACCACACCAAAGATGGGATTTATTAAGAAATGTAAAAGACAGGAAGGGGTTCATACTTGGAATTTTTGTGCAGAACTCCCACGTGAAAAAGAAAATAAGTACTTCATTCATGACAATTATTCCCAGTACAGATGTCTTTAGCTATATGATTTTTCCCAACAAGCTGGGAAAATAGTTTGCTGTCAAACATCTGGCTCAGGAATGTGAAGAGTCTGAGATGGAGTGTCCTTGGGGATGGACAGCTGAAACTGAATAGACCAAGATGTGTGTTAGACTATTTGGTGAACTGTTCACATGTGAAACATTCAATAAGCAAAGACAGGTCATTATCTGAAATATCACAAAAGTCATGAGTACTCCCTGAGGCCCTTCAGAGTGTGTTTAAAACAGTTATTGTATGTTCACTTAAATACTCCATCATGCTTTAAGCCATAAGTCATTACAGTATGACTGTGACAGCCTTTATGAATCCAACAGTACAGTCTTTTAATAAGAAAAAAAAATAATAAGTAACTACATTGTAGATTTGACAAATATGCCCAAATGCTTTACTTTTAACTGAAGTGCTGCACAAAATGGTTATAAATACTATGCTTCTGTCGAAACTATAAATGAGTCAGTCAGAAAGTACTTGCAGCTGTATTTAATAGTAAGTGCACTTTCATTTTACTTCTTGATCTTAATATGGCAGGGCTTGCCTTACTATTTATTTATTTTCCTTAATAACAGAAATATAAACATTGAGTCACATTCACTTCTGGTGCAAGGCCCACCGTAGAAGAATTACAGGATAATTATTTAAAGTAGAAACACACATTTGTCAGATGCTGGAATTTACTACTTAAATGTTTAAAACTAATGGCTAGATAGCCGACTGAAGACTTATGCAATGAAGGTATGAGTAAAAGTAAACTGAACAAATGCATTTCTAAAATCTCACCCCACTATGAAACAGATCGAATCTTTACCTTTTTAACCTTCTCATGCTACATGTTTTTTACTGTCTCAAATATTTGTTCATACCAAAGAAGGGCAAATACACCCCATTCATATTGTCACCACTGACACTGCTGATTTCTTGACTAACAACATTTTTATATAGCTTTATCTATCATGCACTGTAAAACAGGAAGAACACAACCCAAGGTATACTGTCTAATAGTAGTGTGGGTTGGTGTGAGGCAAAGGTGAGCAGCTGACCCAGGCACAAAGTACCAGGAGGTGAAATCAGCAGATGTGATTGATATTCAGTGTAATGCATTACCAGCATTCAAATGTTGGCATTGCATTTGTGGTCAGAACTGAATTGTTTAGTACTCCATCACCTGTGTGTGTCACATACTGTAAAATCTACTTACTACAAATTTATCAAGCATTTTGCTACAGTTTACAAGGAAAGAAGAACATTATTTTAAAACTGAAGTGACATTTTTGCTACTCAACTAAGAGTTGAGGGGGTACCAGATTAGGGGACTGCACTGGGCTCCAGAATAGCTAGCGACATCTGCACTTTAGAACCTATACTGCCTTCTTCCAGCTCCTTCAGTGATTGAATATGGCTCTGTTTTGTCAGTCATATACTCCCATCTGCTCCAACACACACACACACACACACACACATACAAATACAAGTACACATCTCCCCCTTCGATTCACTACCCTGCTACTTAGCTGCTACTTAGTTTTAACTGTTTTTTCCTCTTCCTCTGATTCAGCAATCACAACCAACAGGAGAAATCTGGAGGTCCTAATCAAGATTCACTGTGTCAAAGATTCTGTGTAGCAGGTAACATCAGCTTTATGGCATTAGTGAAGGGAACAGGGTTACCACCAAATGAAGTAATGCATTTGGCTCTGAGGCCTACCAGTACTACAGAGTTATCGGTGTTCAAAAAGGTTACGTAAGTCATAGACTCCAAAAAATGTCCAAAACAGTGGAGAAACATCTTGGAAAAATTACAGAAAGTAGGGACCCAAACAAATTAACAGTCTGGGGCTCTCAGAAGCATTATTGGGGTTAGTGGTCAGGAAATAGGAAATGGGATTAAATGAATTAGGCACAGATTTCAGCATTTACATGTTCATGGACTCACAGCAGAAGACAAATAAAAATGCTTACAGGACTGAAAGGGTGAAGCAAAATGAGCCTCACAACAGAAATTATGGCCACACCATACCTCTTAACTGTCCAGATTTTTGCCACATATTTTTGGTCTGTTCCTCATAAAATTTGCATTTTTCTGGCAAATCATTGAGAACTGAAGTCACTAAATAATGCCAAATGATGACAGATATTTGAGTTTCATACTCCATATCCTTCAGAAAATACATAGCAATGCAAAACCTGTAATTCTAGCAACTCTCTAAGTTCATAGGAGCAATATTTAACATCTGCCCCTATTTTTGGATCTTTGTTCCCCATTATGTTTGGCTTTGTCCAGATTTCTTGCAGTAAGAGGTTGAGAGGTATGGGCCACACCCATATTTACAGATTCAGAGGTCCACAAAAAGATTAGTAGACTGAATGACATCTAGAAAAACTAAGAGATTTAACAGACTCAAAAGTACTGTAAAAGTACATAATAGGGTTAGAGTAGTCATGGCTCAGTCAGAATTCATAAGTTTGGCAGTTTATGGCAGGACAATTAGAGAGAATGTGAAAAGCACAGGGGAATTTTATGAATTCACCAAGCAAATAATGGCTGGAATTTGAACAGCTAATAAGTGCTGTTCTATATGTGAAAGGAGAGATGGAACTCTACACCCCAACTTTTCTCTTATTCAACCACATACTTAAATGTTTAACACATACATTACAACAGAACATATAGCCTACTAAAGTTAAATTATCAGTAAAATCATTATTAGCTTACTGAATGGAGTGATCACCAGCTGACTTAATGACAGAATAACATCTTGGGAATAAATATTATGAGTGTCTGAGTGGGCTGTTTGGCTCAGAGCAATAAGGCTGTGACATTTGCCTGAGTTGACGCATGATTCACTAGAAGACTGGTCACTGGAAAAGCTGACTGGTCACTGGAGAAGCTGACTAGGGAGAAGTGGAAACTGACTAGCAGATGTCAACTTATTCGCCTTAGGGGAGTGGGCCTTGTTTATTCCATTATGAGAGCCATGATGGTGTTGCTTGCAGTACAGGCACACAAGCACCCTATAATGCAAACATGTTGCAGAAGGCACAACAGTTACAGAAGAAACATAGGTACATAATAAAAAAAAACCCTGAACACCCTGCAACCCACATACAATGGTACCACTTCCAGTACTCGACTCTAGTCCCTGATGAAAATAAATGGTCATTGGGTTCTCATCCATAGTGGGAATAAATGGAGAAAAAGTCAGTGGTCATGTGAGACTAAAATCCCAAAACATTAATGTGTGTGTCTATATATATATATATATATATATATATATATATATATATATATATATATATATATATGTATATCTATATATATATATTTATATAGAAACATGTTGAATTTCAGTATCTCGAGACCAAAGTGTCGTATCTGCAGATGCTGCAAATGCATGAAACTGCAGAATATCGAATCTGGAAATCTCAAACCCACGGTACTGATGGCACGTTAGGCAAGTGTGGTGTTTTTAAGGGTTTTGTGGAGGGTTTGTGTGTTTGTGAGTGTGTCGGGGAGTGTTAGGTGTGGGTTAGGGTATGTAGGTGAGAGTGTGACTGTGTCAGTTTTGAGAGCGGTGGTGTTTGCATCTGTGTGATGTGTGTTTGTGTGAGGGGGTTGTGGAATGTATGTTGGTGGGTTTTGTGTGTGTTGGTGTTTAGTGCAACCTTGGAGTTAATATATATAAGTAGGGGGGTGTGGGGAGCACAGCACCCCACATGGGTGGGTGGAGGGAGGCTTGCCCCCCTGCTTATAGTAAGGGTGTGTGTGTGTTTGTGTTGTTGTGCGGAGGTGGTTGTACTTGTGTTTGTATGTGTGCTGTAACAGTTGCGGTTTTGGGTTTCGAGGTTTTGGTTTTCATTTTTTTGGTTTTTCAGCTTTATAGTCTCGAAATACTGAAATTCGACATTTCAGTATTTCAAGATTATAAAGTGAATCCATATATATATTATATGTGTGTGTGTGTGTTTGTGTGTATGTGTGTGTGTCTGTGTTTGTGTGTACATGAGTATAGGTGTCCCTGACAAGACAAAACTTGAAAAAATTATCAAAATACTACCCTGACTGGACAATCCAGTGTAAAATTTTTTCTCTCATTACTTACTGTTCAGCAGCAAAACTTGCCAAAAGATGGTTGATTAGGATACCCCCATACAAGGCCAATAGATAAATACTTGTATAGACAAAAATAGAAGGTTAAAAAATGTTGCTTAGTCCACAAAAAAATCATATGAATTAGAACTTGTGAATTAGGAAAAAATAACAAAACTGACTTTCTTCATGCATATTAAGGGGGGAACTTACTGATGCCTAGTAAAATACAAGCATCTGTCTTGAGAAGAAGCACCCTAGTCAATTAAACAACTGGAGGTTTTACTAAACATTTTAGTTTAACATGTCACAACACATTTTCTCCTGAATTGGACTTATGGAGAGATTCCCCTTTGTAAGTGGGCTTTACCCAGCAAAGCCAGCCATGACCTTGCTTTTATCACAGAGGTATGCCATGATAATCATTTAACCTGTCAACTGGCATCAGGCATCTCTCCAAGGGCCTTGTTCATTTAGTTTGCTAGGATGGCAAGGTATGGATGAGACTGATATTTGCAGTGGCTCTGGGCTACATATGACACAGTCTCCCTCTAGGGAGACAAAATCCTTTGAACATGTCCCTGTTGCAGGAACAAATTGTAGGTTTCTACTCATTTACCACCCACAAGGTTGCGCAAAAACATTCTTACAGGATTTCACTGATTTTCTGATTGACAAAGTTTTGGATCAACAAGAACTAGCTGTGCTTGGAGGGTTCAATATTTAGGTTGATGATGAGCCAGGGAGTCTTACCAAAATCTAAATATATTATAAAAGGCTTTGGGTTTGGTGATGTTATTACACCTGCAATTCATAGACTAAGATATACCTTGGAATTGTTACTCCATTTATATATGAAGACTTCAAACTTGGTGGTGAAACCAGTCTCTTGGTCTGATCATGTCCATGTCTGATTTGGCCTGGAGCTTCAGCAATATATGGTCTCCCTGATCTTGAACTGAAGGTAAATAGAACCACTAATCATACTGCCTCCTCCTCCTCCTGAATTTTTCTTTCACACTCTTTCAGTTCCTCTCAGAAGATGGCCAATGAATATACCAAGTCGTTGTACTCAGCACTTGATTTTTAAGCCTCAAGTTGTGTTTGCTTAGTATCTACGAAGAGGTATGAGACTTGGTATAACCATGAACTTCATCTCCTAAGATGAGATGGGTACAGGTTGCAATGTCAGATAACTCATAGTAAAGCAGCATCCCTCTCTAGAGATATCTCTTCAGCGACTAACTGACCACCTGCACTATTCTGTGTGGTGGAATGGTTGTGCAGCTCAGCCTGTTGCACCAGGGCTTTATCTGTTTCACAACAAGAGTCAGCTGCTCTTTCTTCCTGACAAGATTGCTATCAGGTGTGTTCTGCTGCCACTTGACCCAATGGAAGTTATGGAAGTATAAGCCTGCCAGTGCTTTTACATTGTTTGTTATTCACAATTATGAAAAACTTCATAACTGTTATTTCTAGTATGCAGCCAATGGCAGTGGCCTGGATTCTTGCCATTTAACAATGGTTATGCCAGTCTGGATGTCCTTATTCCACTGAGATTTCAAATCTGTGTTTCTTCACTGAGGTGTGTTTTTTTTTTTCCATCATCCACAAAGAGTCCTTGTCACCTCTATACTGATATAACTCTCTATGGACTGATATATATTCAACAGTTACTGCCCAATCTCTAACCTTTCATTTTGGGGAAAACTTATTAAGAAGGTCATCTATAAGAAACTTGAAACTCCTCTTATAGTCAATGTCCATCATGGATCCCTTACAGTCTGGGTTTCACACTTATCATAATACAGAATTTGGTCTTGTTCAAATACTCAGGGATCTTTTAACAGCTCAAGAACAATGCTATTATTCAGCATTGAGCCTCCTGGAGCTGCTGCGTTTGATACTGTGGACCATGGCATTTTGATTCAGAATTTATGAACTTAGTATAGCAGCTCCAAAACAATGTTAGAGTGGATTATGTCTCACCTCCATGGCCATAAGTAGAATGTCTTATCTGGAAGTCAGCACCTCTTCCTTCTATCATCTTGAGCATGGAGTATTATGGAGCTGTATCTTAGGTTGATTATTTTTATGGTTTACATCTTTCTTTTGAGAGATCTTATTAATTGTATTAGGGAGAGAGGTATAGCATAACAGGATTATATGGCAAGTGTTTACTGCCTTGCTGATAACCTTGACCCCATACATTAGTGCCTTAATTTAAATTGGTTGAAACATAACACCTCTACAATTGTGGCCATGGTAATTAATGTTATCTTGGGGAAATATTCTGCCCCTTCATTCCCCAACTGAATTATTTATAGTGTAAAACAAGATTGTGATTTATAACAGGTGTGTAGTCTAGGTGTATTCCTGAGTTGTAGGTTTACACTTTGGAATGAAGTGCCTGATACCATAAAATCATCCTGTTTCCATATGTGAAACTTCTTCAGAATTAAGCACCTTTTACGTCAGCCTGACCTATCAGTCATTGTTATTGCTCTGCTGCACTTTGTGCAACTGTAATGCTCATTATTTGGGAACCCCCTAACACTGGGCTTCATTAATGCGTATGGTGAGAATTCTTATGCTAGGCTACTGACTGATATGTCCTACTACAAACATATGACTACTATGCACTGCCTACATTGACATCCAGTTCATTACAGAATTATGTACAAGGTGTTGGTATTAACTTTATATGTCTATTCGCAACTTGGATCCCTGTTACTTTAACTAGGTGGTTATGCCTTACCACTGAACTTGGGTCATCTACTCAACATTCCAAGATTTGCTGGTGGTTTCACTTATACACTTTGAGATCTCTGGTAAACATTATTTTGCCTTTCAGGCTCCTCATCTGCGGAACTTGGCTTTGGTGTCTTCTGGATTGTCCTTCCCTGGCTGCCTTCCTGAGTTGATTTAAAACCTATTTATTTGAAACAGCTGTTAATATTGTGGGATGACCTGTATGTTATTTTATTTTTTAACTTACTGTACTAGCTTTGTTTACTTGTGCTTCTAACTCACTTTCATATTTATTTTTAACATACTTTTATTGCTGTTTTACAAAAAAAAAGCAAAAAAAAAAAAAAAAAACAAACAAAAAACCCAAAACATTCTAGCTTTGTTTGCTTGTTTTCCCATCATTTTCTGTTACTAGAATAGTCAGGTTTCAGATTTGCTGTATTGAGGACTGTATTGGAGTTTCTGAGTTGCCCAGACCTTTCTGTGATAGAGGAAAGCCTTTCTGCTTATCAGTGGGAAAGGTAAGCACTACGCAGCCTATCTAACAGTAGAGGAGTGGTTTCCAGCTCTGAAATTGTACTTTACTGGCCGTTTTGGGCTGCATTCTGTCCCTTTTAACTTTCTGCCTTAAAAGCTCATGTTTGCACAAGTATGCACTTGTTTTAGCTTAGCTGATCCTGTTTTGGTGTCCAGCAGACTACAAGAGCAGCAGAAATGAGAAGGAGGGACTTTGGTTGATGCTAAGTATCTCTATTTACTTATTCTTGCTTATATTTGCTTACTGCACTTTATTTTCATCGTTTTATAAGTTATTGCATTTTTTAACTGCATTTGCTGTTCTTTGACTACACACTTAAGTGTGCTAGCCTGCTCTGTGTTTAAAGTAAATTTATTGCTGTTTTAAGTGTATTTATTGCTGTTTTACAAAAAAAAAATGAAAAAAAAATTCTAGCTTGTTTCCTCGTTTTCCCAGCATTTTCTGTTACTAGAATAGTCTGGATTCAGATTTGTATTATTCAGGACTGTATTGGAGTTTCTGAGGTGCCCAGACCTTTCTGTGAGAGAGGGAAGCCTTTCTGCTTATCTGTGAGAGTGTTAAGCACTGACCAGCTTATAGCATTGTGCAGCCTATCTACTGCGAGAGGAGTGGTTTCCAACTCTGAAATTGTACAGTATTGGCTGTTTTGGGCTACATTCTATCCCTTTTAACTTTCTGCCTTAAAAGCCTGTGTTTGCATGGGTCTGCGCTTGTTTTAGCTCAGCAGATACTGTTTTGCATCCTGCAGACTACAAGAGCAACAGAAAGGAGAAAGCGAGACGTTGGTTGATTCTAAGTATCTCCTTTTACTTATTCTTGCTTAAATTTGCTTATTGCACTTTATTTTAGTCAGTTTATATGTTACTGCATTTATTTTAACTGCATTTACTGTTTTTTGGCTACATGTCAAGTGTGCTAGACTGTTCTTTGTTTAAAGTGAATTTATTGCTGTTTTAAGTGTATTTATTGCTGTTTTACAAAAAAAAAAAAAAAAATTCTAGCTCGTTTGCTCATTTTCCCGCCACTTTCTGTTACTAGAATAGTCCAGATTCAGATTGCCGTATTCAGGACTGTATTGGAGCTTCTGAGTTGCCCAGACCTTTCTGTGATAAAGGGAACCCTTTTTTGCTTATCAGTGAGAGTGTTAAGCACTGACCAGCTTATAGAATTGTGCAGCTAATCTACCACGAGAGGAGTGGTTTCCAGCTCTGAAATTGTACCTTATTGGCCGTTTTGATCTACATTCTATCCCTTTTAACTTTCTGCCTTAAAAGCCTGTGTTTGCGCGGCATGCAGCACAACTAAGCTAGGTTAAACTATTACGGTGCCAGAAAGTGTACTCTTCAAATTTTCCCTTAGATCTTGCGAGTTCACTCCTTGTTTGCACTTCAACTAGCTTATTAAGTCTAGCATTTGTTCAGACTTCTCATAGTAATTACTGTAGCACACAAACTGCTACCAGCACTAAACTTTCCATAAAAGAAACAACTTCAGTACTTAATAAATTACACACCCCTCCAGGCATGTCCAAAGGTCAGTTCCCTGTACTTTCTCCCATTAATCTGGTGAACCTGGGCATCCTGAGGCAATGTAGTAACTGCCTCATGTACACTGACAACCCTCTACTCTTACTCCCCAACACTCAAACGTGCAAGAGATGCACCTATATATCCAGATTGGAAGCCATGCACTCTCCAGCCAAGACCAGAATAGCCAGTCAAGTGGAGAAGGTCAACACTGGCACCACACCACAAGGAACACATAGCCACACACCCTCACAGCTCTCACATAATAACACAAAACACAAACCCACCTTTGTGGAGGCTCTCAATAAAAATCTACCCAAACAGCAGGGACCTCCAAGGCAGAAATGCATGCAACCACCACACCACAGCACAAGCCATGTGACACATAGCTCACACAGTGTGCCACACAACCAAAGCCCCTAAGGCAAAACAGCTTACCCAATACACTCGTCATAGGTGACTCAATAGTAAGGCACACTGATGTCCCACTCACTAGGTTGAATAAGGAGAAGGTAATGGTCAGCTGCCTGTCAGGTGCTAGGATGTGCCACATAATGCATGAACTCAGGTCATTCCACAACAGGTACAGATATGACTCTGTCATTGCCTATGTTGTCGTGAATGACCTGATGTCCTGAGATGCACCTCCCTGGACTACATGAAAAAAGACATGGAGGAGCTCCCGAACCATGTAGCCCAGGAGGGTATGACCCTAGCCCTGAGGAGCATCTTACCATCACCCAGAATGTTACCACAGTGCAAACAAAAAATGATTGACGTCAATAACTGGCTAAGTTTCTGGTGTCATTCTAAGGGGATCCAGTATATGTCTGCCTGGGATGGCATGATCGATGGACCTCGATGCTTTGCCAGAGATGGCCTGCATTTGTTGTCCCTGGGATTCCAGATACTGTCCAAGGCCCTTGCCCCCCCCCCCCTTTTAGTGCCTTTTTTAGGCAATTTCCAGAACACCAAATTACCATTGTAACAACTATAAGGAAATGTAATCTGAGGGTTATGCTACTCAATGCTAGAAGTCTAAATCTCAAGATGCACAAAATGGAGAACATCGATATTTGCGCAGTAACTGAGACCTAGTTCAAGGATCTTGAAAGAACCCCTGCACTACCAGGCTATAATTCATACCACACCTTTTGACCTCAAAATGTGGAACAAAGCCCTAAAGGCGGTGGTGTCTCCATATTCATAAAGGATATGCACACCTCCAGTCTAGTAGCTCAACATAATGCATCAGAGATTCTCCAGGTACAACTAACACTGGGTAAGACTGCAATCCAGGTTGTTTCCTGCTATAGATGCCCCACCATATCCCAAGATTTCCACTCCACATTCCTAAGCACCCTGGAAAATATTAAGGTCCAACCCAACACACTCATACTGGGTGACTTTAACTACCCTTCCATTAACTGGGAAAACTACTCAAGTACCAACACACTAGCCCAACATTATCTGGAATTCATTAATTCCAATGCCCTGGACTGGCTCACTCTTACCCCCACTAGGGGTAACAGCATCCTTAATCTGGTTATTACAAATATGGGCAACCATTGCTCTACATCAATTGTCAACTCCTCCCTGGTCAGATCTGATCATAAGCTAATCACAGTGGATATCCACATTCCACCCACACCCTCCACAAAGGTAATCATCATAAAAAAAACCTTTCCAAAGCTAACTTTGGGCTTCTAATAACTGAGGTGGCTAACATCATGATGCCCATGCTAAAGGCTAATAAATGTAGGACTGCTGAATCAGACTCCAGTGCACTGTACAGACACGAACACAAATGCATGGAACAGGCCATACCCAATAGAAGCAAGATGCTCTCCTCCAAAAAAAGGAAGTCAATCTGGTGGTCCCCTGCCATAAACAAATTCTACAACAGATGGAAAAGACTGCTGCAGAATAAAGCGAAGTCCCAAGACTTGAAAAACTCCCTTTTTAGCCTCAACAAAAAGCTGAGATCCCTCATCAAATCTGCTAAAGCTAGCTACAAAAACAAAATTGCAGTGGATACTAAAGATAACCACAAGGTCTTCTGTAGTTATGTCAAAAATCTACAAGGCAAAGCTCAGATCTGCTCTGACCTACTACACAATGTAAACTCCTATACTGAGCCAGCAGACATTGTCAATATACTGGCCAGCAGATTGTGTGCCAACTTCATCCCCCTTCACCCCCTAAAGGGCCATTCACAATACCAGAGGAATGCCTAGTACCCAATATTACAGCTGCATAGGTTAAAATTGCACTGCCCAAGGCCAAGAATACAGCATCCATGGCAACTGACAATATCCCTAGCTGTGTTCTACATGAATTACAAAATTAACTGGCATCACACCTGTGTGCCCTGTTCAATCACAGCCTCACTTCAGGCTTTGTCACCAATGAATGGTGCACTGATACAGTCATCCCAATCCACAAAGGGGGTGCGGCTACTGACCCTGGGAACTACCACCCCATTAGCCTGATGAGTCTGGTATGTAAGGCTATGGAATGCATCATCATGGACCTAATAAATAAGGACATAGGGAATCTCCAGGCTTTAGACCCCACACAGTTTGGATTTGTAAAGGGTAGATCGTGTTTCCTCAGTCTGGTAGACTTCTTCAAGTCTGTCACCAGAGCTGTGGATGAAGGCAAGGTAGTTCACACAGCCTACCTTGATCTGGCCAAAGCATTTGATACAATTCCTCACTCAGGAATCATTGATAAACTCAATAAATTAGGCATCAACCCCTATGTCACAAGGTGGGTTGCAAACTGGCTCACTGATAGAACCCACACTGTGAAAGAAGCAGACTCCATGTCAGATTATCGACCAGTCATAAGTGGAGCCCTACAGGGATCAGTCCTGGGTCCTCTTCTGTTTGGCATCAACTTTTCTGAAGTCCAAGCCAAAACAAAGGGACTCTGGCTGACCAAGTTCACAGACAATTGCAAACTGGAAGCCATTATTAGCTCTCCAAATAATGTTGGCATTCTACAGAAAGGCCTCACAAAGACCAATGACTGGTGTCAGAACCATTGCCTTAAGCTCAATGCCAAAAAATGCATCATCATTCCCTTTGGGAAGAACACAGTACCCATGAATTACCCATTGAACACCAAAGGTGTTATAAGAGATCTGGGAACACAAGTGGATAGCAACCTCTCCTTTGACAATCACATTGCCACTGTGGTTAGAAAATCCTTCTGTGTGGCACATCTCATTTCAAAGGGTTTTGCATCAAGGAAGAAAGAGGTCATTGTCTCTCTCTACTCTTCCCTCATTAGACCAATCATCGAGTACAATGCCCCATTTGACATGTACCTCACTAGACATATGCAACAACTAGGAAAGACCACAAAAAATA
The DNA here is from genome assembly GCF_019279795.1 of Protopterus annectens. Classification (NCBI taxonomy): domain Eukaryota; kingdom Metazoa; phylum Chordata; order Ceratodontiformes; family Protopteridae; genus Protopterus; species Protopterus annectens. The sequence continues at coordinate 1,959,879,600 of NC_056728.1, forward strand.
CCTCACTAAGAGGATCCTAGGCCTTAAACACTTGCCCTATGCAGATAGACTAAAAAAACTCCAGCTTTTCTTGGTATCGTACTGCTTACTTAGAGATGATCTCTGCTTGACCTACAAAGCCATGTCAGACCCAACGCTGTTAGATATGCTACAGCTAAAGAAATCCCAATCCCTTCGGGCCACACGATCCAGAGATCTCAACCTCATTACCACAATCAACAGAACTTGCTGGAGGGACAGGTTCCTAACCCAAAGACTGCCCATACTCAGGAATAGACTGCCCTTCCACATCAAGCAGGGCACCTCACTACCCCTCTTCAAGAGAAATCTTGACAATTTGATGGAAAATAGAAAATTCACCCCAGGGATCATTTTAGTGGCCCTGCTTGACAGAGGCAGTGGGAAATAACATTGAGCGGCATGATGCCAGGGAATCCTATGGGCTAGGTTTGTAAAGGATCCAGGGTCATTAGGCTAGTATACACCTATGAACCTATATGACATTTTAGTGTGCTTGATTTGTTTATTTTGTTTCTTATTTAATTGATATTTTGTTAAAAGCACCTCATTAAAGCTGAAATTAATAACATATAAATTTAAATAAAATTATTTTAAATATTAGAACAAGAGATATATTTGCTGTCTGTCAAGATCTTATTAGCAGGATCTTAAAGGGTCCAAACACAAAAAATGCTGCATGAATAGACTTAACATCCAATGCATAACTGAAAGCCACGAACTTTAAATTTTCTCTTATTTGGACACATTTGGACAGCTGAGCAGAATGTTTCTGTCACTTTGGAAGTCATTTTGGAATATTTCCACCCATAAGGTGTCAGATATCCCATTGTTTACAACAAATGTTGGCCAGTTAGTCTCCTAATTCTTTTGTATGTGAAGAACTTAATTAATTAATTTCTTTTCCAGTGCCCAGTTTATCCTTTTTGAGTCACTGTGGGGCACTGCTAGAATTTACCCTGACACTCAATTGCAATTAAAAAGGAATGCCACTCTTTTACCTGCAAGAGATTTATAGAATAATGTATGCATCATCACCAAGGCTATGCTGCTTCTGCTACTTATAGGCCTTGGTTAAGAAGGATAAGACCCCATTTAGCTTTTCATGATCTGCATGCAGAGGAAATAGTAGAGCACTACAGGGTGGATAGAGATGTGCTCCAAGAACTCTGCAACCTCTGTTGTCCTCAGTTCGGAACAAGGGCAAACAAGGGGAATCATTACCTGTGGAAGCTAAGGTATGCGTAACACTTAGAATATTAGCTACAGGAACATTCCAGAGCCCAACAGGGGATATGCTGGGGGTGTCACAGGCATCAGCATCCAGGATCCACCATCAATTCTTTAATGCTATGCTACAGCATGCCAGTGACTACATACATCTTCTGCTGTACAACAGATGACAGAGCTAAAACTGTGAAGCACACTTCCCTGAATTTCTGGGTGTCATAGACTTCATGCCCATTGAGATCACAGAACCACCTGAGGAACAGGGAAGGGTGTATATAAACAGAAAAGGCTTCCATGCCATTAACTTCCAGGTCATGTGTAATGCTAAGAGAATAATCCTGAATGTGTGTGCTGGCAACCCTGGTAGTTACCGTGACTTCCATAACTGGCACAACTCTCAACTCTACCAGAGATATTCTTTGGGGAATATTCTACAAGCTCATTTACTGGGTGATGCAGGGTATGCACCTGAACTATTGCTGATGACACCCATCAGAAATGCATACCCACCCACCGAAGAATACTATAATGAGGCACATGCTCAAACAAGAAATATCATATAGCATGTGTTTGGGCTGCTGAAGTCATGGTTCCTATACCCAGATGCAGCAGGGAGAGTCCTGCAGTACAATCCCCATAATTGTGATGAAATGTTCACTGTCTGTGCCATCCTTCATAATATTATCCTGAGAAAACAGCTTCAGCAGGAACACCAAGGGAAAGAGGTACACATCTCACTACCACTGGCAAGTTCACCACAGCCACACACAGGTGAGGAGTCAGAAGGGAAACCACCAGCCTCTGTGGGTGTAGGTAGAAGTAGGTGTGCACAATATGCCCTAACCCTGGCCAAGAGGCAATGGCTAGCACACATGCTGACCACATAAGGGGGTAAAACTGTTATCCTATGCACATACATACAGAAAAACTGATTCTAGGCATCACTCTCAGCCTTTACTTACAAATGTAATGGTTGTGTACTGCTAGCATCACACAGAGTCAGCCCTGAATTACAACACTTGTAACTGTAGACTATCAAGGAAAGTATTGAATCCAGAACAGGAAAATAAATGGCTAAGAACACAAATGAATGGCAGATCCTTGGATACTGTTACTTGCTAATATACCAAAGTAGAAAGTGTGTGGGTTTTACAGCAATTACATCAGTATGTGATACGGACTTATGTCAATAGATGTGTGCTATTTAGCAACTAATAGGCCTCATGCATCAAAGAGGCATACAATACAAAAACCTGTAAGAAAGCAGTACAGTTTTCAAAAGAGCATCACAAACACACACACAGGCATACACACACACACACACACACATATATATATATATATATATATATATATATATATATATATATATATATATATATATATATATATATATATATATATATATATATATACACACACACACACACACACACACACGCATATATATTAAGCACTTAGTCAGCTATGCACCCTTGGTATCAGGCAAAAGAGTTATGCATCCCTGAATCCAAAAGATAGACTCAAGAAGATGGCACAGTTATTGCTATTTGCACAAGGTATTGCGGGGGGAGGGGGCAGAATGCCAAGGCTGACACAAAAGGTAGTGAGTGTGTGTGAGTAAGAAAGACAGGCAGACAGAAATTTAGATAAATTATCAAATGGCCAATGAGACAGAATGAGATGCAAGTTTCACAAAATACCCATGTACCTATTATAAGTGTGTGTCTGTATGGGCACTCAAGGTGAAACGTGTGTGAGTGTTTGCAAGAATCCAGCCAAGCTCTGTGCTAGCTCTACATCCTGGCATGTCAGACAGGTGTGAGCAGTGCATGGTAGGAGGAGCAGTTCATCATTGTCACCCCCGACTGTGAAAACTGGCTCTGCCTGGAGTTGCCCTGGCATGTCCATGCATATGATAATATGTGCTGCTGCTGCCTGGATATGACTGATGTCTGCTAGATGAGCTCTCTCACAAGTACACCTGGGACCATGAACCCATAGCCTGCCACATCTGGGCATGGATATGACAGAGCAGTGGAAGTAGTGCCACTACGGGAGCATGATTGGCCATGGCCACATTGGCTATCAGCAGATGCTGCTGCTCACCCATGTCCATGTGGATGCTGCCCCCATCCCATTAGATGTTTCATCACAGACACTGCCTGTTCCATTGTGTCATTCACATGATCCATTGAATCGGTCACATGGCAGAGAGAGCCATGCATGTGAGCCTGTGCCACATCTACAAACCTAAGCAGGTCCTCAGAGGCCATAGTGGAATGTGCCTGTGCCTTTGTAATGGCCCTAAACATATGTTGAGTGACACGTAATGACACACCAGTAGGTGGAGGGTGGACAGCAGGCTGACCACCTCACCCACACTTTAGCTACCGCCAGAGTCAACCATCACTGAATCTGCTGTAACCACACTACCCTGATCAAGTGGGTCACCCACCATCTGTGCAATAACTGAAGGCTTGGTGGAATAGGTATGCATAGGCCTACTGACTGTGTCCGAGGGGAAATACAGGGGATGGCTGAATGTCAGCCTCAGTATCAGATTCAACTTCTGCATCCCCCAGCAGTGCCTGCATTTGACCACCATCATCATCACAGTCTACCAATACTCTCACATCAGGTAATAAGTGTCTGACACTTCCACTGTCAGGATCACCTGTGATAATAAGCAACAAAAAGAGGAATGAAAGAAATACTACACTAAATATTTAAAATAATTTGTATGATAAACTAACACTTGTCCCACTATCAGACATGGTACAGCACTACATACACTCTCACTACACCCATTTCACACATACAGATAAATGCAGATATCTGACAAATTTTCATCAATAATCAAAGAAAAATGTTTGGCTTACCATGTGCAAATGACTCCACACTTGATAGGGAGGATGGTCCTGGAAGAAATGAAGCAAGGTAAGAAAGCAAATTAAACATCACAATTGGAATAACTGAGGGGGACAGTGAAGACACAATTTTGCCTATATGTCTGTTAAGAATACTTCTAACTGAAACTTGGCTGTCATGTCCACCCACAGCTTATGAGTAATGAACAAGTATATAATTAAGTTTATTAATTTATCAATAGGTTCAAAAAAATTTCCACAGGAAGTATTACTCACATTTTTATATATTTTATTATACAAGCAAATCTAAAATTTGCCATATGTAAGCTTATCTTGAAGCTGTTCCTTGGACATAGTTGTCATTCCTGATACATTAGCACCAGCATTGATCACATGTGGTGTGAATTTCCACTGAGCTCTGTGGATCTCAGACAGTGAAAAAGAAATCTTCATTTGGAATCAGTGGGGGCTCAGTAGCAGGCCTCTGTAGCCAGTTGTTCATGGCCAACTGCAGCTACTCTTCTCCAGTCTAATGCAATCGTATCAGTGGCCCTATGATGCCCCTGATGATAAGTCCTGATGTGTCCCACTATCTCCTAGTGGTCAGCAGCTTCTTTGATAAGGACAGCATGAGCTAGAGCTGAGAATCAACTGTGTGTGTAGCACACCTGGTAAACATGATGAAGCACAGAGGATATGTAGATCATCGTTCAAGTCACATATTTTAATTTTAATGATAATTTTTTTACAATAATAATGCATGTTGGACTTTGCCTGTCATATTTGTGCATTGTTTACCTGTGTGTAATCATGGCTTTATGCTGCAGACAAAAAAGAGACATTGTCAATTTCAAAAAGGTACATTGTTAAGTTTCTTTTGCCTTCAGTCGTGCAAACACTCTAAGTGGTGTTGCACAGCAGTCAGCATGCATACACAACACCTGCAGTTTCCAACACCTGCAGACAATAAAGAGGCATTGTCAATTTCAAAAAGATACATTTTTACTTGTGTGGTCTTCCATCACTCAAACACTCTAAGTGGTATTGTGCAGTTGTCAGCACTCATACACAGTAATGAGTGCAAAAAATACACCTGCTGCCTAGCTCTCCCTGTGGCACTATGTGTAAGTTAATAGCCCCTATGCAGGTAAGTCAGGGGTCTAACCCAGCAAAGTCCAAGTTTTATTAATGCTGTTCCACTGTAATTTATATAAAAATTAACAATATAAAAATAATTATACATAAAAATAACTACATATGAGCATATACTATAACATATATATTGTATATCTAACTGTAGGTATCAGTACAGTTATGGTTCTGCAGTTAATTTTTTTGAACTGTCATGTCACAGACATACATAGTAAATGACTCAACTCTTTAACGTGTCTATATAACTAATGAGCATGTCTGACAAACACATTCTCTGTGGCATTGAGCACTCTAAGCAGTAATGAATGTGAAAAATACACCTGCTGCCCCAGTCTTCCCTGTGGCAACTGATGTAAGTTCATGGTCACAATACAGCTGAGCCAAATTTCTAATCTGTCACACTTCAAATTTTAGTATTGCTGTTCCACTCAAATTTTAATAAAACATATCAGTATAAAGAAAATTATACATAACAATAACTATGTATAGCACTGGATATCATATGAATCATATTTGTGACTGGGGGTATCCTGACAGTTATGTTTCTGCAATTAAACATTTCTTTTCTGCCCTGGGATGGACTTCATACTTCAATAATATTCATATACACAACTCATAAAACACAAGTCTAGCTGAAAAACTGAATGCATTGTGTGGTCTGACCCAGAACTTGGAAATACTTCCTGCAAGTTTCATAGTTTCATAGTTTAGTACTAGGCTATCTGCCCTGGGGCATTTGTAAGCCTAGCCATAGTGATGTGGCTTTTGCCACCCCATGAAATGGTACAAAAATGTACAGAATAAATTTAGAATACTGTGCCTCTGTCTAGTAGTGACACAATGAAGGTCCCCTTAGATAATAGAATTAGTTTACTGTGCCCCTGTCTAGCAGTGACACAGATGTGACCCCTGGGGTAAACTTACGATCTCCCATCCACTCATCAAGATTTCTCTTGAAGAGAGTCAGTGAGGGGCTCTGCCTAATACGAACTGGGATCTTGTTCCAAATCATGGGAAGCCTCTGGGTTATGAATCTATCCCTCCAGCATGTCCTATTCATACTTGTGCCGAGGTTTAAGTCTTTAGCTCTTGTGGTCCTGATGGATTTGGATTTTTTGAGGTGGAGCATGTCCATCAGATCCTGATTGGACATGGCCTTGTACGTCAGGCAGAGATCACCTCTGAGCAGGCGGTATGCTATCGAACAGAGCTGAAGTTTCTTTAGTCTGGCAGAATAAGACATATGTTGGAGACCCTTGATCCTCTTGGTGAGGTACTTTTGTGGTCTCTCCAGCTGTTGCAAATGCCGGATGAGGTACATACCAAATGGGGCATTGTACTCAATCATGGGTCTGATGAGGGAGGAGTATAGGGGTACAATGACATCCTTGGATCTGGATGTGAATCCCTTCATGATGAGGTGTGCAAGGTAGAATGTTTTTCTAACCACTTTGGCAACGTGGGTGTCAAATGAGAGGTCGCTGTCGACTTGGGTCCCTAGGTCTCTGATTACTTTTTCCATACTCAGTGGGTTGCTGTCTATGTGATAATTTGTGGGTACTTTGTTTTTCCCAAAGGGGATGACTATACATTTTTTGGCATTTAGTTTAAGGCCGTGACTCCGGCACCAGTTGTCCGTTTCTGTGAGCCCTTTTTGTAGGATGTATGTGTCCGCTGGTGTATTGACTATGGCGCCTAGTTTGCAGTCATCTGCGAACTTTGTCAGCCACAACCCTCCCATGTTTGCTTTAACATCTGAAAAATAAATGCCGAACAAGAGGGGTCCCAGGACAGATCCCTGTGGGACACCACTTGTGACTGGCTTTGAGTCTGACATTGCTCCAGCGATTTTAACTCTATGGGTTCTGTCCTTTAGCCAATTTGCAACCCATCTAGTGACATAAGGGTTTACGTTTAAGCTGTTGAGCTTATCTATGATGTCTGAGTGGGGTATTGTGTCGAAGGCCTTAGCCAAGCCCAGTAGGCTGTATGGACTGCTTTGCCCTCATCAATGGCTCTAGTGACTGTTTTGAAAAAGTCAACCAGGTTCAAAAGACAGGATCTGCCCTTTACAAAGCCGAACTGGGTGTTAAGTGTCTGTAGGTCCCCTATGTCTCTGTTTATGAGTTCCATAATGATTCTTTCCATAGCTTTGCAGACCAGGCTGGTTAAGCTTATGGGGCGGTAGTTCCCAGGGTCTGTAGAGGTACCCCCTTTGTGGAGTGGGACCACTGTTGCTGTGCACCAGTGTTCAGGTACATATCCTGAAGTAAGGCTAAGGTTAAATAGCATTTTTATGTGTGGGTTTAGCTCCTCTTGGAGTTCACGTAGCACGCAACCCGGGATACCGTCAGGTCCCATTGATGCTGTGTTTTTAGCTTTGTTTAGGGCGGTTCTCACTTGGACATCTGAGATGACAGGGAGATTACATTCAGCTGGGATAAGTATTTCTTCTTTTGGGGGTGAGGGAGGGGAGAAATTTGCACTGAACCTGTCAGCCAGAATGTTGGCAATATCTGTGGGTTCAGTGTATTTTTTGTTGTTGTGAACTAACTCTGAGCATATCTGAGGGTTTCCGCCCAGGTTTCTAACATAGCTGAAGAAGGCTTTGTGGTTATCTTTAGTGTCCTTAGCGATTTTTCTCTCAAAGTTGGCCTTGGATGTTTTTATGAGAGAACGTAGTTTTCTGCTAATGTTGATCAGAGATGTCTTCCCTTTATGGGATTTTGCTCTGACGTGCAGTAGCTTCCTTCTTTTGTTAAACAAAAAAAAAAAAAAAAAAAATCTTGCTTTTTTCCCACTTTTCTGAGATTTAAAAAAGTTCAGTTACAGGCTTGCTGTTCTTGAACTGTTTGTAAGTTTCTGTGAGGCCATTTTTTGCTTGGGCTAAAGGAAAGTCTCTCTGTTGATCAGTGGCAGTGAAAAACATTGAGCAGCCTGCCTGCCCCTGTGGGAGTGGTTACTGACTTGAAACTGTAGTTTTATTGGCCATTTTGGGTCAATTCCAAAACTCCTTCATCTTCCTCTCTTAAAGCCCTCTTTTGCGCGGTTTTGTGCGTTTTTGAGCATAGCGCAACAATGGGCAGCACTGCCTAATTGGGTTTAAACTATTCCTGGCTCCACAAAGTCTGCTCTTCACTTTTTCCCTTAGAACTGCTCTATCTCTCAATTTAAACACCATATTCTCATTCTAAGGCCCTTCACTGGTCCAATTAAGTAATCCTACAAGTTAGCACTATTAAACCATAAGCACTACTTACTCTTATACTCTCTACGATTACCCTGTCCTCTATTGGTCCATCTTAAATTCAGTTTCCCTATTACTCTAGCATGTCCAAAGGTCAGTCAATGGTTTCCTCTCCAGTCCAGCTGGTGAATCTGGGAATTTTGAGGCAATGTTACAGCTGTCTTATGTACACGGACAACCCTCTCCTCCTCCAAACAGGTTCAAATATATGTGAGAGATGCAACTATTTAGCCAAACTGGAGGCTGAGCTCTCTCATCTCAAAACTGGTGTAACCAGTCAGGAGGAGAAGGTAACCTCACACAACACAATTCCAGTATCACATAGTCCCACCACATCAGCGAACCAAACACATAAATACACAAAAACATACTCGGAGGCTCTAAATAAAAATCTACCTAAGCAACAGAGACCTCCAAAGCAGACATCCAAGTAAACGCTACCTCAAAACAAAACACACACAACACATAACCCACAAAGTCAGTGTGCCAAGCAGCCACAGCCCTTAAGGCTGAATAACACACCTGATACTCTTGTTATAGGTGACTCTATTGTCAGACACACTGACGTCCCGCTCACCAGGCTGAATAAAGAGAAGGTCACAGTGAGCTGCCTGTCGGGCGCTAGGATCCACCACATAACGCAAGCACTCAGGTCACTCCAAAGCAAATGCAAATATGACTCAGTCATTGTACATGCTGGTGTGAATGACCTGAGATGTACCTCCCTGGACTACATGAAAAGAGACATAGAGGAGCTCTCTGATCATGTAGCCCAGGCTGGTATGACCCTGACCTTGAGCAGCATCTTACCCTCACCTAGAATGATGCCACAGTACAAAGACAAAATGATCGATTTTAACAATTGGCTAAAATTTTGGTGTCATTCAAAGGGGATCCAGTGTCTGTCAGCCTGGGATGACATGCTCGACAAGCCACGTTGCTTCGCTAGGGACGGCTTGCACCTGTCACCACTGGGCTTTCGGATATTGGCAAAGGTTCTTGCCACCCCCATAGTGCCTTTTTTAGGCAAGGCTCAAAAGTCAAACCCACCCCCATAGACAGCACAAGGAACAAGAAACTAAGGGTAATGCTGCTAAACGCCAGAACTCTTAACCTCAAGATGCACACACTCGAAGCTCTCCTCAGTATGGAGAACATCGATATCTGTGCAGTGACAGAAACCTGGTTCAAGGCTCCAGAGAGCACCCCAGCACTACCAGGCTATACCTCATATCATGCTTTTCGGCCCCAAAACCCGGACCGAACCACAAAAGGAGGGGGAGTTTCCATATTTATCAAGGATATCCACACCTCCAGGTTAGTGGCATTGCACGAAGTATCAGAGACTATCCATGTGCAACTAACAGTGGGCAAGACTGCTTTTCAGTTTATAGCATCCTACAGACCACCCTCTCAAAGTCAGGAATCCCATTCGGCTTTCCTGAAAACATTGGAGAACATGAAGATCTCTCTGAACACCATTATATTGGGCGACTTCAACTACCCAAACATTGACTGGAAGCACTACTCAAGCCCCAGCACCTTAGCCCAAAGATTCCTGGAAATTATAAACTCAAATGCTATGGAACAATTAGTCACCACTCCCACAAGAGGGGACAACATACTAGACCTGATCATTACCAACATGGGGACTCTATGCTCCACACCAGAAGTATATCCCTCATTGGTAAGATCAGACCATAAATTAATTTCACTGGATGTCCACATCCCGACCCCACCCCCAGCCCAGAAAACCACAGTGAAAAACTTCTCAAAAGTGAACTTCTCACTTCTCAAAACCGAAGTGGAATCCTTCAAGGCCCCAGAGCCAGTGGAAACTACAGCCCAAACTGCAGAATCCTATATAAATGCATTCTACGGACATCTCCAGGAATGCATGGATCATGCTATCCCAAACAAAACCAAGACCCAATCATCCAAAGGCAGGCGTCCAGTCTGGTGGACCCCTGCCATAAATAAACTGTACAACAGAAGGAGAAGCTACTACATGATAGAGAAAAATCCCTAATAGGGAAGGCATCTCTGATCAGTACTAACAAAAAATTAAGATCCCTCATAAAATCCTCCAAGGCCAGCTTCGAGAGAAAAATTGCACAGGACACCAAAGACAATCATAAGGCTTTTTCAGTTATATTAGAAACCTGGGATGCAACTCCTAGACTTCTACTGAGTTGATTCTAAATGACAAAAAATACACTGAACCCACATACATCGCCAATATCCTGGAAGACAGGTTCAGTGCAAACTTCTCCACCCCCTCCCCCCCAAAAGAGCAAATATCTATCTCGGCAGAGGGCTGCCTCCCAAACATCTCAGATGCTCAGGTGAAGGCTGCCCTCTCCAAAGCAAAAAACACTGCTTCCATGGGACCAGATGGCGCCCCAGGTTGCGTCCTACATGAACTACAAGAGGAACTAATCCCTCAAATAAAACAGCTATACAATCTCAGCCTCACTACAGGATATGTTCCCACAGAATGGCGTACAGCAACAGTGGTCCTACTCCACAAAGGTGGAGCATCTATGGACCCAGGAAACTATTGCCCCATAAGCCTGACTAGCTTAGTCTGCAAGGCTATGGAGAGGATCATCATGGAGCTCATAAACAAAGACATTGGGGACCTACAGACACTAGATCCTACCCAGTTCGGCTTTGTCAAGGGCAGATCCTGCCTTTTGAACCTGGTTGACTTCTTTGAAACAGTCACCAAAGCCATAGATGAAGGAAAGGTAGTCCACACAGCCTATCTGGACCTTGCAAAGGCATTTGACACAATACCCCACTCGGGCATCATAGATAAGCTATCCAGCTTAAATATAAACCCCTATGTCACAAGATAGGTCGCAAACTGGCTCAAAGACAGAACCCACAGAGTGAGAGTTGCTGGAGCCATGTCAGACTCGAAACCGGTCACAAGTGGCGTCCCACAGGGTTCTGTCCTGGGACCACTCTTGTTCGGTATATACTTTTCCGAGGTACAGGCAAATGTGGGAGGACTATGGCTCACCAAGTTCGCAGACGACTGCAAACTGGGTGCCATAATCAACTCTCCAGCTGACACAAACATCCTTCAAAAAGGTCTCACAGAGACAGATAACTGGTGCCAGCACGATGGTTTAAAGCTAAATGCCAAAAAATGTATAGTCATACCCTTTGGCAAAAACAATGTGCCCACAAATTACCACATAGGTGGAAACCCATTAAGTACAGAGAAAGTTATTAGGGACCTGGGGACCCAAGTTGATAGCAATCTCTCCTTTGAAAACCACATTGCCAAAGTGGTTAGAAAGACCTTCTACATAGCCCACCTCATCACGAAGGGTTTCACATCTAGATCAAGAGAGGTAATCGTGCCCTTTATTTATCCCTCATCAGGCCCATCATAGAATACAATGCCTCTTTTGGGATGTACCTTACCCGACACCTGCAGCAATTAGAAAGACCCCAAAAGTATCTCACCAAGAGGATCAAGGGTCTCAAACAGATGCCATATACTGCTCGGTTAAAAACTCCAGCTCTACTCAGTTGCATACCGCCTACTTGAGGTGATCTATGCCTGACATACAAAGCTATGTCAAATCCAGAATTAATGGACATGCTCCACCTCAGTAAATCTAAATCCCTTAGAGCCACACGCTCAAGGGACTTGAACCTCAGCACAGAAATAAATAGAACTTGCTGGAGGGACAGGTTCATAACCCAGAGGCTCCCTTCGCTCTGGAATAGAATTCCAGTTCATGTGAGGCAGAGCACCTCACTGAATCTCTTCAAGAAGACTCTCGATAAGTGGATGGGGGATCGTAGGTTTGTCCCAGGGATTACTCCCGTGTCACTATTAGACAGAGGCACAGTAAACTAAACCTTAAAAAAGGGCACAGTATACTCAAATCAAGGGGTGGCGTAAGCCATACAGAATCGGGCTAGGCTTATAATTGCCCCAGGGCAGATAGCCTAGTATGAACCTATGAACCTATGAACAATTTGTTAATGGCTGAGGTCCACCAAACAGGATGCTTGCCTTTGGTGGAGAGGGACTTGGATTTATTTGGGATTACATGATCCATGCATTCTTGGAGATGTCCATAGAAAGCATTTGTGAAGGATTCGTCATTGTGGGATGTAGTATCCACTGGCACAGTGGGCTTAAAGGATACCATCTCAGTCTTAAGAAGAGTGAAGTCTGCTTTTGAGAAGTTTTTCACTGTGGTATTTTGTGCTGGGGGTGGAGGTGGGATATGTATATCCAGGGTGATTAGTTTGTGGTCAGATCTCACTAGTGAGGGGTATACTTCCGGTGTGGAGCATTTTGTCCCCATGTTTGTGATGATCAGGTCTAGTATATTATCTCCCTAGTGGGAGAGGTGACTAGTTGTTCCAGTGCATTTGAATTTATGAATTCCAGGAACCTTTGGGCTAGGGTATTAGGGCTAGAATAATGTACCCAATCTATGTTTGGGTAGTTGAAGTCTCCCAGTATGATGGTATTTTGTGATACATTCATATCCTCCAATGTCTTCAGGAAGGCTGAGTGGGGTTCCTGAGATTGGGAGGGTGGTCTGTAACATGCTACCAGTTGTATAGCAGTTTTGCCTATGGTTAGTTGCACCTGTATGGTCTCTGATGCTTCATGTGTTGCTACTAACCTGGAGGTGTGGGTGTCCTTGATGAATATGGACACTCCCCCTCCCTTTGTGGTTCGGCCCGGGTTTTGGGGCCGAAAAGCATGATACGAGGTATAGCCTGGTAGCACTGGGGTGCACTCAGGAGCCTTGAACCAGGTTTCAGTTACTGCACAGACATCGATGTTCTCCATGCTGAGGAGTGCATTGAGTGCCTGCATCTTGAGATTTAGACTTCTGGCGTTGAGCAGCATATAATACAAGTATATGCATTTCCACTGTATTGTCACACATTACTCTTGCATCACACATGAGACTGCATAAACCAGGACTTTGTCATGTTACACACATACATCATTAACCACTCAGTCATACAGGCCTCCCAACATCTTTTCCCAAACATACACCACTGATGTCATCAGCTATGAAGTGTTGTCTGACACTGCGAAAATCAGGTTTGTACTGTGGCACTTGCATTAAGTACTGTGTTCTGTGGATAGTTAGGTAGACTTTTTAATCTCATTACAGCCAACTGATATGTGTGTGTGTGTGTGTGTGTGTGTGTGTGTGTGTGTGTGTGTGTGTGTGTGTGTGTGTGTGTGTGTGTGTATGTTTAGTTAGTTCTCATTCTGGAGAACATTTTAGAACAGCATGTGAGACACTCCTACAACCTTCTTTTTCTCACAAGACATGCCTGATGTCATAGTTATAAAGTGTTATCTGACACTGTAAAAGCCAGACTTGTGCTGTGGGACTTGCATTTAGTATTGTGTTTTGTATGTAGCTATGTATGGGTTCTAGTCTCACTGCAGTCAACTGATATGTGTGAGGGGGGTTGTATTCAGTTATTTCAAATTCTGGAGACCATTTTGGAATAGCATGTGAGGCACTCTTACTACCTTCTTCTTGTCACCTAACATTATGAAAGCCAGACTTGTGCTGTGGTGTTTACGTTAAGTACTGTGTTGTGTAGATAGTTAGGTAGAAGTTCTAATCTCACTAAAATCAGCTGGTGTGTGTGTGTGTGTGTGTGTGTGTGTGTGTGTGTGTGTGTGTGTGTGTGTGTGTGTGTGTGTGTGTGTGTGTATGTGTTCCACAATCAGTCTGGTGACAATTTTAGAATGTCATGTGAGTCCACAGCCATGTCAGAAAGTCCTCCAAACATTTCTTGTTAGAATACACTAATGATGTCATCCTCATTAAAGTGCACTCTGGCACTATTTAACTCAAACATGTGCTGTGGTGCTAATGTTAACTACTGGGTTCTCCAGCTTCTTTAACTAGATAGGGATTCTAACCTGCCAGCTTTCAATTTGTGTATGTGCTCATTCAAATCAATTTTTGAGACAATTTTACACCGACGTGTAACTCTACATCTATGTCAGAACTTCTGCAGTATCTTCTTCTTAGCATACAATGATGCTATCATCCTCTATAAAGTGCACCATGACAGTGTTAAAGTCAGACGTACTGTGTGTAGTGGTACTAGTCTTACATTGTATGGAATCCAGCTTCTATACTTACACAGGTTTAATACTCAAATCAGACACAGTCAACTGCTGTGTGCGTGGGGTTGGTGGTACATTATGGTTGCTGTATGACCTTTTGAATCTCTTTTCATTTAACTACCATTTAGGAGAACCTTTAACAGAGCCCCATGAATCCAATATCCCCTTTTTCTCCTCTGTCTACATAACATCCTTCCTGCAGAGGACTGGAGGATGTCCTCATCTCAAGTGTGCATACACACATCATGAAGCAGAGTTCTTCCATGAACCTCTGCAAGACATCTCCAGACCATTGGATGAGTGATTGCTAATGCTGTTATGGGGTGGTGCACATGTCACATATGTACTGAGGCAGTATATAATGCAATCAAACAAATACACACATACCCACATACTCTTACTATCTTCCAGCATACAGATACAGATATTGTGATTTTGGTTTAAATGATATAATGATTGCTAGGATTTTATGTGATGTTGGCCATTAGCCTAGTAATGTCCTATGTCCCTATGAACATTTCACATGTCAATGTTGCTGTCATTCATATGTGCTGTGTTGAGTTATAGATGTACATTAGCTCTACAAGAGGGTATTACAAACCCTGATGTGAGGTAACATATTGATGGCTGCTGCTGCCATTTCATTACATGTTCCTTCCATAACAGGTGTAGTAATATGCCTCCAGAGAACTGTTGATATGGGATGATACCATATATATATATATATATATATATATATATATATATATATATATATATATATATATATCTCATTGGCTTCGTAAGGCATGTGTTTTTGTAGTGGAGCATTTCAACAGTCTACACAGTTCTCATTCAACCATCATGGTGACACTTGCAGTATGGCACATGTGTGCATGTGTATAGCAACCATCATTAAATGCTCTGTGACATATGTCAGTATAACATCATACTGATTACATGGGCACATAAGTCTTCTTTCATCCACATGTAATGCTGTTATATAAACAAACATACACGTTTTGATTCAATTGCAACCTTGTGGAATTAATTGTATGTGCAATTGTGTTGTTATTACAAAGGATTATTGAGGTGGTCCCCAACAGCATTGTGTGATTATCAGTATCTGTGTCAGCAAGTGCTCTGCATGAGCCACATCCATCCCATTTGTAATGTGTCAGTATATGGCATCAGGGTGCTCACACACAGCTTTATAATGAAAAACATATAGGCATATGATATGCAATTGATGCAATTATGTGATGCTGATAGAGTTGTATGACTGTATAAACAGTACCACTGTGTGGCACTTGATGCTTACCCAAGGCTGTATTATGAGGAGTTGTCAAAAATAATTTTTAAAATAAATAGGAAATGCTAAGGGGAATACTCAACTAAACACAGAACTGTTTGAGGATACCACCGCCCATGCTCAACTGGATAAAATAGAAAATCTGCTAGCTGACAGTTTGGATCAAACTTCACCCTCCTGTTCCCACTGGCCATCAAACAAAGTATACATGCAAACATTGCTCAGCTTATTTTATCATGAGGGCAGCTCATCTGTGTGCTCTCTAAGGCTAAAAACACTTAATCAATGGGCCCTGATAACATCCCAGGTTGCCTATTCAACAACTTAAAACCTGACCTAGCAGACACAAATAGATCCCTACTTAAACACAGCTTCCAGGCAGCCTATATTTTGGCAAAAGGGTGTACAGCAACAGTTATCCATCTGAACGGAGGGGGGGGGGTAACCATCATCTGATCCAGGGAATTATAAACCCATAATCCTGACTCTACTCATCTGTGAGGCAAACCAAAGAATCACCATGGAGCTTATCAAAAGGGATGCAAGTAATCTTCCAGCTGTGTACCCAACCCATTTTTGATTTGTTAAAGATACATCATGTCTGTTAAATCTGTTTGACTTCCTCAAGAAGGTCACCGAGAGCATGGATGAGGAAAAGACTGTGCATCCCACCTAACTAGACCTGGCCAAGGCATATGACACAAATCCACACTTGGGTATTACAGAGAAACTGTCCCAAATAGGCATAAACAACTATGTGTCCAAGTAGAAAAATAGATCACAGACTGGACATGTACTGCTGAAGTGTGTGAATTCACCTCTAGCAAGAGTCCAGTGACCAGGGTGGTACCTCAGGGATCTGTGTTAGGCCCTTTTCTGTTAAGTATTTAATTCTCAGAAGTCAAGACAAACTCAGACAGCCTTTGTCTAACAAATTTTGTGGACAAATGCAAATTGTAGACAGTCATTGAATACAAGAATGCTCTTGATATATTGCAAAAAGTATTAACACACAAATGATTATTGCTGGAGCCATGGCAACACATTAGATGAATGAAAAGCTTAACTATGCCCTTTTTGAATGCAAATACACAAGTTAATTACAGTATAGACAGCACACCTTTATGAGTAGACTGAGTGGTACATGACCTGGGTACTCAGGTTGCTAGTGAGTGGAACTTCAACCAGCATGTGACCATAGTGGTGACAAATCCCTTGTATGTAGCACAACTTGTAAATATGGGCAGGCCATCCACATCAAAAGACATTGAAATTCCATTGTTCTCATCCCTCATTACACCAATAATAGAGGACAATGCACAGCTCAGATGGCTTAGTGGCAGATTGCCATGGCTATGGTGTGCAGATGCCTGAGTTCAAGACTTGCAAGGGCTGATTATGTCTATGAACCTATAGACAATTGGATGGGAAATAGGAAATGCACCCCGGGAATCACCTCTGTGGCTCTGCTTGACAGGGGCACAGGCAAATAACTTTCTTTGGTGGCAAAAGTCAGGGAACTTTTTCGTTAGGCTTATATTTTCTCTAGGACCAATAGCCTAGCACCTACCTATGAACCTATGAACCTATTTTGCATCTACCTCACCACACATCTGCAACAGCTGGAGCAACCCCTGAGTTATCGCACAAAGAATATACGTGTTATAAATAACAACTCCTATGTAGATAGATTGAAAGCTCTATGACTGTATTATATGTCCTGTAGACTACTAAGGGTCAATCTGTGTCTGGCCTACAGGGCAGTCTCCAATCTATGCATGGTGGAAATGTTACACTTTGCTAATGCAAGCTACATGAGGTTCAATTGTTCCATGGATGTTAACTGAACCTCTGGCATAATAAACCATGATGCAGAGATAGATATAAGTCTCAGATACTATTCCTTCTCTGGAACAAGTGTCCCAGTCACATAAACCAAAGGCCTTGCCTGACCCTCATCAAGTGCAACCTAGATCAATGGATGGCTAAACATGATTGTACTCCTGTTGTTGCAGCCATGCCCTCGTGGATAGAGGCAGTTGGTATTACATAACATAGCATATAATAGGCTTACATTTGTGTGAACACCATTCACATAGCTATTTAAAATTGTGAAACATATATTACACATGGCTAGACATTTATGGGATCTTGGAAATTTAGCCTGGTACTCTCCTGTGCACCTATAAACCTATGATGTACAATTGTATCCTAGGCACAGCTATAGTGTGAGTGTACAGCATCAAGGACATACCAGTACATCACATTAGTATTACAACTTGATAGTTTGCATAAATTATGAATGCATGTCAGGATTTTATGGCAGTATAAAAGTTTCTATGGCAATATCAGGGTGGCAGTGATCATGTGGCACATGTCTTGGGTTTGACATCTGCTGATATAAAATGTGCTCCATGTATTGTTTGGTATGTGAACAGTATCACAGTGACAGCATCCTTACATATTATCAATGCACTTTGCAGTGCTGTAGTTTCTGTGTACAAGGGCATACTGATGCATTGCCATTGTTCTCACATATTGCTGTACAATTCATTGTAATGGATCACATCTTAATTCACACATCAGTTGCAGATGTTGCAGACAATATTCATTGCTATTACCTGTTCCAGATGAATGCAATGCACAGTATGTGTGTTGGGAATCTACTGATAACAGTGTGCTGTTTTTAAGTGTTGTTATCCATGTGGCCAATGCCTATGTCTTCCAGGGATGGTTTACTCAAGTCTGTCTTCAGGATTCAATAAAATCCATGTAAGCTCTGTGTAGAGCCTACACAGAATGTATCTATGTACACGGCCATGGTTCCCCATCAGCAGCGCACCATACATATTTGTAATGGAGCACTGCTGAGGGAGATCACTGTAACACGGATATTGAATCAGTGAAAGTAGCAGTGTAGAGACTGTCCCATGCATGTGGACTGTCCAGAAAACATCTGGACAGGTGGCAAACAGAGGACAGTATTTTTATTTTAAATTTTATGCGCTGTTTGTGTGATGCAGCCCGGTACTTAGCGATGCTGAGCTGCACTTATACATATACACCTGACATCTGCTATATATTCAAAAACAGAAACCAGATGTGATCACCTGTATTATTTATTTATTTATTTTTTTGTGTCTCCCAGTTTTGTTAAGTGGTGCGATGCTTAGCAATGCCATCAGACATCTAAAAATAGTAACCAGATGTATTTAATTGATGTAGTTTTGTTGTGCTGTCAAACCCATGCAGCTTTGCTGCACAATGTTAACAGGCATCTTAGTAATATATCATTATTTGGTGGATGTTGGTGCACTTCCTCTAATTTCTTTTTGTTGTTTTGGAATATTTGTGGATCATCTTAGTAATATATGTGAAGATATACAGCTTCCCTGTACTATACAAGTAGCTAGCTAGGTTGAGTCATGAACTCCAGTATAGTAGGTCCCATGTTCAAGTCCTGATTAGTCATATGTTTTATATTTATTGCTGTGAAAATGTATCAGGTGACTGAAATATCAGTTTCATTTAAAATTTAAAAAATTGTTATATTTAGAAAAGCTGTGCAATGCTAAGCACTGCTTAAACATGGCCAATGGTCTACAGTGTTTGCAGTTGCTAAGTTATGCTTAAATATGGGCTGTGCGAGTTCGCATGATGCTCATCTTCACTGAAATGATTTATATGAGTTTGCGCTAAGCTATGTGACATGGAGCTTTTTTGAAAGTTACACTATGACGTGTAAGGGTATAAATGCAGACTATATAATGGCCAATAGGCAGGAATTTCACACCATTCACTGGAGTCTTCACTTTGCTGCCAATATACGTGGTTGTGTTGGAGAGGGTGCACGCTTCCGGGCATAGAGGTGGGGTGTGCAGGATTCCACCATGTTTGTTGGACTCCTGGTGAAAAACTATGAACCCTGGCTGCTGCAGGATGATTACCAAGGTTTAAAGTATATGTCTGAGGCCTGGGATTGGTTGGCTAGGGAACTTACCAGTGCTACTGGTATCCCCTGCACTGGTGAGCAGTGTCGTCTCCACTATGATGATCTGAAGCAAAGGAAGAGGGGAACCTTGGACACCTGGGTACATGAAGCTGGGACTGGACAGACCCCACAGATATGTAAATATGTTTGCCAGTACCTTAGAAATATACAAGCTGAATCTGTGTAAAACTGGTATGAATAATGGTTTGCTTCTCTTTTAACAGCTACAGAAGAGAGGGATCACAATATCCAGTCCCATGCAGGGCACCTGGCCAGGATGAGGCGAGAGTGTGGTAAGTAGGAAAACATCAAAGTAATTACTTAATGCATAATGTTCATAGATTCATAGGTTCATAGGTTGGTACTAGGCTATCGGCCCTAGGGCCCATACAAGCCTAGCCATAACAATTCCCTGGCTATTTCTTCTCACAATATTTACTTCCCTGGACCCCTGTCTAGCAGGGCGATGGACATGATCCCCGGGGTGAATTTTCTATCTCCCATCCAATCGTCAAGGTTCATTTTGAAGAGTGCCAAAGAGGCGCTCTGCTTGACATGTATGGGCATGCTATTCCAGAGTCTGGGGAGTCTCTGGGTCAGGAACCTATCCCTCCAGCCTGTTTTGTTCATTGCAATGACAAGGTTTAGATCCCTGGAGTGTGTGGCTCTGAGGGATTGGGATTTCTTTAAGTGTAGCATGTCCAACAGCTCTGGGTTTGATATGGCCTTGTATGTTAAGCAGTGATCGCCTCTGTGTAGACGATATGTGACAGAGTATAGCTGGAGTTTTTTAGATGGTCAGCATAGGGCATCTGCTTTAGGCCTGTGATTCTTTTAGTGGGGTATTTCTGCAGCCTTTCCAGTTGTTGTGGATGTCTTGAGAGGTACATACCAAATGGGGCATTGTATTCTATAATGGGTCTAATGAGGGATGAGTACAGTGGGACAATGACCTCCTTTTTTCTGGATGAAAAGCCCTTAGTGATGAGGTGTGCCACATAGAAGGATTTCCTGACAGTTGTGGCGATGTGGTTATCGAAGGTGAGACCACTGTCCACCTGTGTCCATAAATCTCTTATCACACTTTCAGTGTTTAGTGTACTAATTCACGGGTACATGTTTTTTCCCAGAGGGGATAACTATACATTTCTTGGCATTGAGCGCATGGCTCTAGCACCAAGCATCTGTTTCTGTAAGGCTCTTTTGTAGAATATCCACATCATTTGGGGATTCAATAATGGATCCCAGTTTGCAGTCATCTGCAAATTTTGTTAGCCAGAGTCCCTTAGTGTTGGCCTGTACTTCAGAGAAGTAGATGCCAAACAAGAGCAGTCCCAAGACTGAATCCTGAGGTACTCCACTTGTCACTTGTCTGCAGCTGGATTTGGACTCGACTACTTTTACAGTCTGGGTTCTGTCAATAAGCCAGTTGGCAACCCATCGAGTGACGTAGGGATTTATGCCCAGCTTAGTAAGTTTATCTATGATTCCAGAGTGGGGGATGGTGTCAAAGGCCTTGGCGAGGTCCAGATAGGCTGTGTGGGCCACCTTACCCTCATCCACAGCTCTGGAGACTGATTCAAAGAAGTCAATCAGGTTCAGGAGACAAGATCAGCCCTTCATGAACCCAAACTGAGTGGGGTCCAGTGTTTGAAGGTTGCCAGTGTCTTTGTTTATAAGTTCCATGATAATATGTTCCATGGCCTTGCAGATCAGACTCATCAGACTGATGGGGCATTAGTTCCCAGGATCCAGGATGGATCTCTCCTTGTGGAGTGGGATAACTGTAGCTGTGCACTACTCAGTGGGCATGAAGCCTGAGGTGAGGCTATGATTAAACATGACACTTAGATGAGGTGACAGTTCATTTTGTAGTTCATGGAGTACACAGCCCAGGATGTAATCTTATAATAAATTAGTTATATAATTTGCAGTCTTAACAGTCAAGTATGACATACCTGGGACATGTAACATGTTTAGTAATGTGTCATTGCCTACATGTAATGGTAAACCAAGTTAAATCAAGTAAACATGCAATACTGTGTAGTATAGCTTGCAAACATCCGTTAATGTTGTGGTCTACCAATGCTAAGAGTCACTGTTCTGGTCTGCATTCATTTAATGGACAGGGTATATGGGTTATTTATTAAACACCTTACACAGCTATCAATGGTCTACATGCCAGACTTGAAGCAACATTAATCAATAAAATCTAAAGTGTATAAAAAATGCACCCAGGGTAAGACACAGGAGGAATAAGATAACCAGTATTTATTCACAACTACTAAGTGCTTTCATCTGCATAAAACACTAGACTTCTTCAGAGTACAACTACACACCCACTTCTTTACACAATAAATGATGAAGACAATTAGGATCACATGTCATCCCCCCAACCAATACAAATGCTTAAAAAAAGTCAAATAAACTTTCTGAATAAAAAACATAATCTTGCAATCAAATGCACAGATACAATGCTTACAAATACCTAGAATGTAAAAAGATATTCTGTTAGTATGCAAAAGAATTCATCTACCAGCATATAGGGCTCTTAATTTGAGCAGACTACTTATGGAAATGTCTTCATTAATACCCGTGAAAACAGTGGCATTACACTGTAATTGCCACCATAATTCATGGGTCTCTACAAGTTCTTCCCAAGGTCCCCCTCTTTTATCCTTAGCCACCTTCTCTATAACAAAACATTTAAAGTGGTGGCCACTATTACTAGAGATATGCTTACTAAGTGCATTGTTCATGTTTGCATTCCTAATATCCAAACTATGTTGATATATTCTTTCTCTAAAGTGTCTAATTGTTTTGCCAATATAGAAAACACAGCGTTGTTGACGTAATGCAGCATATATAACTTCTTCTATCTGACAGATACAGTAGTCTTTGGAATAAATGGCCATGTTATTAATCTTATGCCTTTCCCCTCAAGAATGAATTTGCATTGTCTACAGTGCCCACATTTAAAAGTACCTAACCTTCTATGGGTTGTCAGAGAATAATTATTGTCCTTACTATCAAATATGTCTTTAAAAGATAAACCTTTGCGAAATACTGATAGGTTTTGCCCCTAATATATTATAGGTTCATAGGTTCATAGGTTCATACTAGGCTATCTGCCCAAGGGCATTTATAAGCCTAGCCCATAGTTATTTGGCTTTCGCCACCCCTTTAGTTTGAATAAAACTATGCCTATTATTTTGCTGTGCCTCTGTCAAGCAGTGACACTGAAGTAATCCCTGGGGTATATCTGCGATCCCCCATCCATTGGTCAAGATTCCTCTTGAACAAGGCCAGCGAGGTGCTCTGCCTCACATGTACCGGGATTTTGTTCCACAGCATAGGGAGTCTCTGGGTGATGAATCTGTCCCTCCAGCACGTTCTATTAATAACCGTGTCAAGGTTTAAGTCTCCTGCCCTTGTGGTTCTGAGGGATCTAGATTTTTGAGGTGAAGCATATTCATCAAATCAGGGTTTGACATGGCCTTATATGTCAGGCACAGGTCACCTCTGAGCAAGCGGTATGAGACTGAATAGAGCTGGAGTTCTTTCAGTCGGGCAGCATAAGACATATTTTTGAGACCCTTTATCCTTTTGGTGAGGAACTTTTGGGGCCTTTCCAGCTGCTGCAGGTGTCGGGTCAGATACATTCGAATGGGGCATTGTACTCAATCATAGGTCTAATGAGTGATGAGTACAGGGGGACGATGACCTCCCTTGATCTAGATGTGAATCCCTTCATGATCAGGTGGGCAATGTAGAAGGTTTTCCTAACCACTTTAGCAACATGAGTGTCAAACGAAAGGCTACTGTCAACCTGGGTCCCCAGATCCCTGATGACTTCTTCTGTGCTCAGTGGATTGCCACCTATATGGTAGCTAGGGTAACCTTGTTTTTCCCGAAGGGTATGACTATGCATTTCTTGGCATTTAACTTTAGGCCATGGCTCTGGCACCAGTTATCCGTTTCTGTGAGGCCCTTCTGAAGGATATCTGTGTCAGATGTGTTTTCGACTATGGCGCCAGTTTGCAGTCATCTGCAAACTTTGTCAGCCATAACCCTCCTGTGTTTGCTTGTACTTCAGAAAAGTAGATGCCGAACAAGAGTGGACCCAGGACTGAGCCCTGTGGGACACCACTTGTGACAGGCTTTGAGTCTGACATGGCTCCAGCAACTCTGACCCTGTGGGTTCTGTCACTTAGCCAGTTTGCAACCCATCTTGTGATGTATGGGTTTACATTCAAGCTGATGAGTTTTTCGATGATACCTGAGTGGGTATTGTGTCGAAGGCCTTTGCCAGGTCAAGGTAGGCTGTATGGACTGCCTTTCCCTCATCAATGGCCTTGGTGACTGTCTTGAAAAAGTCAACCAAGTTTAAAAGGCATGATCTGCCTTTGACAAAGCCAAACTGGGTTGGATCCAAGTCTGCAAGTTCCCTATGTCTTTATTTATGAGTTCCATTATGATCCTCTCCATGGCTTTGCAGATAAGGCTTGTCAAGCTAATGGGACAGTAATTTCCAGGGTCGGTGGAGGCACCGCCCTTGTGAAGTGGGACCACAGTTGCCGTGCGCCACTCCTTGGGTACGTATCCTGAGGTGAGGCTAAGATTAAACATCTGTCCTAACTGTGGGTTTAATTCCTCATTGAGTTCGTGGAGCACACAGCCGGGGACACCATCCGGTCCCATGTATGCTGTGTTTTTTGCTTTGGAGAGAGCAGTTCTCACCTGGGCGTTGGAGATGTTTGTGGGGCTACAATCCTCTGGTATAGATATCTCTCCTTTTGGGGGGAGGGGGGGGGAGTTTGCACTGAACCTGTCAGCCAGTATGTTGGCAATGTGTGTAGGTTCAGTAATCTTCACATCATTTTGAACTAATTCTGAGCATATCTGGGAGTTTCCTCCTAGGTTTCTAACATAGCTAAAGAAGGCCTTATGATTGTCTTTTGAGTTCTTGGCGATTTTTCTCTCAAAATTTGCCTTGGATGATTTTATGAGAGCTCTTAGTTTTTTACTTATAATGATCAAAGGTGTCTTACCTTTCAAGGATTTTGCTCCATCTTGTAGTAGCTTCCTCCTTTTGTTGTAGAGCTTGTTTATGGCTGGGGTCCACCAGACTGGACACTTGCCTTTGGTACAAAGAGTCTTAGTTTTGTTTGGGATTGCCTGATCCATGCAGTCCTGTAGGTGCTGGTAGAAGGCATTTGTAAGTGATTCAGCGGTTTGAGTAATGTTTACCACTGGCTCAGGGGCCTTAAAGGAGACCACACTAGTTTTTAGAAGTGTGAAGTCGGCTTTTGAGAAGTTTTTCACTGTGGTCTTTTTTATTTCAGGTGGGGGCGGGATGAGGACCTCCAGCGAGATTAGTTTATGATCTGATCTCACCAGTGAGGGGTATACTTCCGGTGTTGAACATTGTGATCCCATGTTCGTGATGATGAGATCAAGTATGTTTTCTCCTCTTGTGGGGATGGTGACTAGTTGTTCCATGGCATTTGAGTTTATGAACTTCAGGAATCTTTGGGCTAGAGTGTTTGGGCTTGAGTAGTGTTCCCAGTCTATATTAGGGTAGTTGAAGTCACCTAGTATGATGGTGTTTGGAGATACATTTATCCCCTCCATTGTTTTCAGGAAGGCCATGTGAGGTTCCTGAGTTTGAGAGGGTGGCCTGTAACATGCTACAAATTGCAGAGCAGTCTTGCCTATGGTTAATTGCACCTGGATGGTCTCCGATGCATCATGCGTTGCCACCAACCTTGAGGTGTGGGTGTCCTTTATGAATATGGACACCCCCCTCCTTTCTTGGTGTTGTCCAGATTTTGGGGCTGGAACGCATGATATGAGGTGAAACCTGCTAGTGCTGGGGTGCTCTCAGGAGCCTTGAACCAGGTTTCTGTCACAGCACAGACATCGATGTTCTCCATACTGAGAAGGGCCTCGAGTACGTGCATCTTGAGATTGTGACTTCTGGCATTGAGCAGCATTACCCTTAGTTTTTACTTTTTGTGTTCTAGGGTGGTAGGTTTAGAATTTGAGCCTTGCCTAAAAAAGGCACTATGGGGGTGGCAAGAGCCTTTGCCAATATCCGGAAGCCTAGGGGTGACAGGTGCAAGCCTTCCCTTGCGAAGCAGCGTGGCTTGTCCAGCATGTCATCCCAGGCAGACAGACATTGGATCCCCTTTGAATGACACCAGAATTTAAGCCAATTATTAAAGCTGATCATCTTATCACTGTATTGTGGCATCATTCTAGGTGAAGGTAGGATACTGCTCAAGGTCAGGGTCATACCTGCCTGGGCTACATAATCAGAGAGCTCCTCAATGTCTCTTTTCATGTAGTCCAAGGAGGTACGCCTCAGGTCGTTGACACCAGCGTGGACAATGACTGAGTCATACTTGTACCTGCTGTTGAGAGACCTGAGTGCTTGTGTTATGTGGTGGATTCTAGCGCCCGACAGGCAGCTTACTGTGACCTTCTCCTTACTCAGTCTGGTGAGCGGGACGTCAGTGTGTCTGACTATGGAGTCACCTATGACAAGTATGTTTGGTGTTGTATTTGGCCTTAAGGGCAGTGACTGCTTTGCACACTGATTTTGTTGTTTATGTGTTGTTTGTGTGGTGTATTGAGTTTGCAGTTGCTTGGGTGTCTGCTTTGGAGGCCTCTGCTGTTTAGGTAAATTTTTACTCAGAGCCTCCGAGTATGTCTTAGTGTGTTTATGTGTTTGATTCAGTGGTGTGGTTGAGTTATGTGAGACTGGTATTGTGGTGTGTGTAGTTGCCTTCTCCTCTTGCCTGGTCTTGCCAGTCCTGAGTTGAGAGAGCTCAGCCTCCAGTCTGGCTAAATAGCTGCATCTCTCACTAGTGTTAGTGTTACATATCCTTCTCTTGCTCAAGTATATGCCAATTACTAAATAAAATTCTTCTTACTTCATTCTTTTCATCAGAATAGGTAGTAATAAATGCCCTCCCCAACCTATCAGGTTCAGCATCTTTATTATTTTACGATCTATTCAATAACCCATCAGCTGACAAGGGTGTATATATACCTGACTGTCTATTATTTTTAACCTCACTGCTCACCTTCCTTACTAGTTCAGGAGGGTAAACGCTCCTGTAAAACATTTCAGACAGTGTTACACATTCAGCTTCAAAAGTATTGTCCATAAGAACCATTCATACTAATAAATTGCCCTTTTATCACCCCTTTCTTCTGATGAAAGGGGTGATTACTAGAAAAATGTAACAACCCATTAGAATAAGTGGGCTTCCTGTAGATATTACTAGTGAACAAACCCATATCTCTATTATTATTAATATTCACATCTAAATTCTTCTTCTTCTGGCTTTTCCAGTTGGGGGACACCACTGCAGATCATCTGTCTGCTCATGACTGGCAGTGAAGTTTTACAGTGTTGAGTTGCCAGCCTGGTGCCCAACCTTCCACAGAAGGCACACACTCACACCTAGGGCCAATTTAGAGTGTCCAATCCACCTACAGCATGTCTTCGGGATGTGGGAGGAAACCGGAGCACCCAGAGGAAACCCACGCAACCACAGGGAGGACATGCAGACTCCACACAGAAGGCACCCCAGCTGAGGATCGAACCAGAGAACCTCTTGCTCTGAGGTGGCAATGCTAACCGCTGCACCACTGTGGCCACCCCAATACTCACATCTAAATAATGGATCATATTTTCATCTACTGTAAAGGTGAATTGCAGAAAGTCTGTAGTCATGTTTAACTAGGAAATAAAATCATCTAATTCAGTTTTGAGACCTGTCCATAATAAAAAGAGATCATCTAGATATCTCATATACAAGGCTCATGGAGGGGGATGGAAAACTTTGAACAAAAATAGTAGTCTTATTCCTCCTCTGTCTTATCCTGGGTGACTTTTTTTATTCATTTTGTAGTTGTATCTGGTTCTTGGTTTGGAGTTGTCCTTGAGATGCACTAAAATCTAAAGTGTGATGGTGCTTTGATATGCAATGTTTTCAAATAAAAAGTGTGCACTATTCCTGTAATCATCACATGCGTGTTCTCATCTGACACCAGTAAACTATGCAATGTAAATGAATAAATAATGCTGCAAAAACTGTCAGAAATAAATGTAGTGCATTACCCAGAGTAAGGTTCAAGCCTGTGTTCCACATTTTGTCTGACATATTGCTGTATACTTCACCCAGGCAATGAACATGGTATATGGGTAAGGTTACTGAAGTTCTTATTTATTTATTTCTTTATTTGACATTTGTTTTCCAGGATAGTCCATTGGGCCACAAGAGTCAATTTTCAGTGGAGTCCTGGGGAGAAAAGCTCCAGAAAAATACAAATACATATACATAATACAGAAATTACAAATCTGTGGTATACATTTAAGTTAAACATTTCAGTGTTAGAAAAGAACATATCATAAACATTGCAGTGTAAATAAAGAACATATCATAAACAGTGCAGTATAAGCAAAGAATAAAGCAAAGAAATGTTGGATTACAAAAATTGCATTGATTAAGTAAGTAGAAAAAGATAATAAAAAGTTTTTTTTAATTTTTTTTTCTGAATTACATCAGGTACATTGTCATTGGTCATATACATCACTAGCGATGGAGAACTAAAGGAAACAGTGGTAGGTAAGTGGGTAAGAAAAACTAACAAGAAAGTGTAGTTAGAATTAGGTAGGATGGGTGCATGAGCATTTCCATTGTGAAGTAAGGTGTGTGTGCAGAAAGGTTTTAAACAAGGAGAGACTGCTAGTGGTGTGGATAGGAGAAGGGAGAGTTCCAAAGGTGAGCAAGAGAGAAGGACATCAGGTGATTCCCAGCTGGACGTGTGGGTTTGTGTAGTTTAATGATGTTTTGGGAATTGGATCTCAGGAGTCGGTCTGGTTTGTGCATTTCAAAGGTGTTTGCTAGTGAGGGGCAAAGAGATGGGTTATGAATGAGTTTATGTGCTTGGATGAGTTGGGTATAAGTTAGTAAGTTAGGTAACTCTAGCCAACCTAATTGGTGGAGGGAATTGCAGTGGTGAGAAGAGGCTCTGTGACCTGCAGCAAACTTGGATATTTTGTTATAATAAAATGAGAGTTTTGTTTTGAGGGAAGATTGTAGGTTTTTGAGGATAGCTGCACCATATAATAGGGAAGGGATATGGTATGTATTGGCTAGTGTAACCCTGGTGGAGGGAGAGATAAAGTGACTATGACGGTAATGCATACCGAGATTTTTTATGAGTTTTTTGATATTTACATGTAGATGCTTGTCAAATTTTAATTGATCATCAATGGTTATTCCTAGTAATTTTGCTTCAGGGACCACTTCTAGGAGAGTATTATTTTTACTGGTGATTATGAAGGATTGTTTATCTATGGAAGAGGTTTTGGAGGCATTGAATAGCATATGTTTTGTTTTGGTTGCGTTAAGGGCCAGATGGTTGTCTAGCATCCACTGCTCAGTAGAAGAGAATGCGGCTTGTGTAAAATTGTTAAGAGCTGTGATGGATGGGGAGGAACAGATTATAGTGGAATCATCTGCATATTGAATGGGGTGGAGTTTAGGATGGCTTGGTAAAAGTAGTTGATAAATATGTTAAATAGTAGGGGGCCTAGAATGGAACCTTGTGGGATGCCTGTGGATATATTAAGGAAGGGTGAGGTAGCTTTTTTCCATTTTACTGCCTGTTGCCTGTTTGTGAGATAGCTTGAGAACCACTGGGTAGAGGAAGGGGATAGGTTAAGTTTAGAGAATTTGGTTAGAAGCAGGCTATGGGAAATGGTGTCAAATGCCTTAGAGAGGTCGAGGACAGTTTTGAACTGCTATACATGTGTCTAAATACCAGATTTAAAGGAATATGATCAATAAAGTTTAAAACAGGATTGTGCTATGATAACTAATCTTTTGAAATAAGTTTTTATTACTCCTGTATTCACTGCATGTGTGCTCCATTCAGATACCAGTCAACTGTTGCATATTAAGAAGTAATGCATCATCAAATTTCCGATATGCATATATTGCAGTACCCAGAGTAAGTGTCAAGCCCCAGTTCAGATAATTTCCATGAAATATGCTGTACAAAGCACTCAGTAAATGAACAGGGTGTATGGTTAGGTCAAACAGATGACCTACACAGCCATACATGTGTGTAACTGCCAGATTTCATGTGATATTAATCATTAGATTGCAAAAGAAGATGGTGCTTTGAAAACTAATGTATTCAAATAAAGTGTCATTATTCATGTGTTCACTGTATTTGGTTTCCAGTGTGATACCACACACAGCTCTGCATGTGTGTAAATGTAGGGTCTCACACAAACTGTTGCAATAAAAGATGTAAAGGAGAATAGTGTTTTGACAATCGTGATATTGAAATAAAGTTAACATAATTCCTACAGTCTCTGCTTGTGGGTTCTAATCCCATGGCAGGCAGCTGACAAATAACCTGCTGTCTAGTGTACTTAATGTACATGAGCACACCTCTCAACTGTCATGCTTTTGAAGAATGTAATGACTAGTGCCCTATATTACTGGGCCTTGATTAGCAAATACACAACATTACTTGGAATGCAATTTATTGGCAAATCCAGTTACAGAACACCTTGGTAGTAATGTATGAGCACACTATGTAAAACAGTTCCCTGCAGCTGTGGCTGTGTACCAGCATTTGTTAGTGCTTGGCTCATATTGTCCCATGCTAACAGGTTTTGAGGTATGTGCGTACAACATCATCTATACTAGAATTGCAGTCACTGTACTCACAACTGAAACTGCGCATCTGTAGAAGTATGTATTATTAGTTTGTCTAGTAATATTACCTGTGAAGTTACTAATGGTATGTTTTTCTCTCTCTCTCCCCCACCCCTTATCTTTTATAATTTATTAATGTTACTTATTATTATTATTATGATTATTATTATTATGACTCAATATTAATATATTATTTGCAAAATATATCTTAAAGGGAAATTTAAAATGAGAAAAATGACCTCTTACAATCTTTGTACTGTAACTGACACAATACTAGTTTCATCTTACAATGTGCAACTATAGTAGTGGTGCTAGGGTAACAGATGGGTGACAGATATTTGCATGTGCTTTATTTAGTATGGTGCCTTAAATAAATCCTAGTTAGACTTTACAGATGGGCACTGCTTTGAATATATGCATGCTTCTTCATAAGCTTTGACATTGTGCTGTTTTTCTGGCCTGATCTTATTACACTAACTGACTCAGTAGCATTCTGCTAAATTATTGCATTTTGATTGTACCATTTTATGGGGAATTAACAAATTATACATATTCTTTATACTTGCTGAGAGAGATGCTGAATTCTAATGTCATATTACAAATGTATCAGAGGCATTTTCTGACTTAATATCACTTTTATTGGAAGAGTGACAGAAGGAACTAGACGTTTTCATTGATTTCCACTTGTATTTCGACTTCTTGCTATGTTTTGATTTTTTTTTTTTATTTCTGTATTTTATTATAATAATTATTTTATTATACATTATACTATATAATACAATGTAGCTTGTTAATATTATATAGTATTACTTTATAGCATTATTAGATATATCTCTCCTTTCAGGATTGTTACTGAATTAATACAAGTAGGTGAATTTTTTTCTATCATTCTTGGCATATTTTGTATAATTTTATTTTATTTTTTACTTTATTTTGCTTTATTTATTTTGCTTTACTTTACTTGTTTGTCCGAATGGGTTAGTCAAAAACTTCTTTTCAGAGAAGGCTTGGAGAGAAAAGCTCCAATATATTACAGATGTTTTTAAACATTCAGTAATGGAAAGACACAGGTATTACACACACATTTGCTAATTAGATTACATTCATGAGAAATAAAGGCAACTATTACAATATAAATGATACATATGTAATAGTAAATGTTGTACACCAAGCATTTAAAGAGGTGTATTAGTGAGTTTGTCAAATAGATAACAGATCACGCAATTAGTACCTGGAAATTCAAAGAAACAGAGGTAAGGGATGTAAGTAGGTAGGGCAGAAATTGTTAATATTCTAGGTAAGAAGTGAAGTATAAAGCACAGAGAGAGACATTTATATATATATATATATATATATATATATATATATATATATATATATGTGTGTGTATGTATATATATAGAGAGAGAGAGAGAGAGAGATGGCTATCATAAGGTTTATATTAGAAGTATAGAGGTGGGGGTACACAATGTCACAAAACTATGTATATGACTAGGAGATGCAAGTAAAACAATTCAGGTATTGGTGAAGACTGTTGTCGGGCAAAGAATTCTGAGTAAAGACACATGGGCTGACAATATGACAAGGTGAATCTAATACTGTCATATATCCTGGAGATATATAGGAACAAATCCATTTTTTGATAGCTGAAGTTTTAGTTGTATTTTAAATGAGTTTGGATTCTGAATAGATTTCAGTGATAGTGGGATGTGGTTCCATAGTTTAGCTACACTATTTGAATATAGAGGGTCATCTGCAGTATTAGATGGTTTAGTTACAGTGATTATATATTTTTCGCTAGAATATAAATTTCTGTTGGAGGAGTAGTGTTGTATTAGTTTGTTAAGGATTGAGTAGTTTTCTATAGAAAAGTCTAGGTATTGTAGTTAGCTGAGAAAGGGTTGGGTGATCTAGTAACTGTAGCCATTTTAAGTCTTTGAGACAGTACTGTGTTTTTTCTTCTAGTTTACGGCAAATGTGGCTATTTTATTAAGTATTGCTTAAGTCTGGATAATTGTGAGACTTGAGTGTTAGTGAAGATGGGGGCATAATAGAGGAGAGATGGCAGTAAGAAGGTTGAGGCTAGAAGTCCTCTGGCAATAGCATGAGGTAGGTTTTATAATGTGCCTAGCGCTTGATGATTTTTTTAAACCACATGTGATGCATGGTGGTTGAATTTCAGCTGGTCATCTGTGATGATGCCCACCATTTTGTGGGATTTACTGTCCAATCATGGTGTTCTTGCCAGAGATGATAATGAATAGTGTTTTTTGACAGAGCTGTGTTTTGGAGTAAAGAGCAGTAATTGTTTTTGATTGTATTTTTTATGGTTTAGAAGTACCTGTGAATTATCTAGTTATATTTTAATCAATAAGAAGGATTGCTGTTTAAGGTCATAGAGTTCAGTGAGAGATTTGGCAGAGCAGATTAGGGTTAAGTCATTAGCTAATTGAACTAGGGTAGCATTTTTTATCAGTGAAAGGATCATTGATGAATATGCTGGAAAGTATGGGGTCTAGTATAGATCATAGTGAGACACCAGTACTTACTGGTGAGAAGATGGAGAAACATGCTTTTTTTTCCATTTCAATGCTTGTGCTGTATATGAGAGGTAGCGATGGAACCATTGCAGTGAAGATTTGATGAGCCCCATGGATGTGAGTTAAGTAAGAATTTCTGATGGTAAACAGTATCAAAAGCTTTGATAAGTATAAGAATGTGGTAGGGACTAGGCTTTTAGCATTTCCTTGGGTGTTAGCAGTATTAAAGTTTAGCAAAGCAGTACATGTTTTGCGAGGAGAATGTAAAGCGTGGTGGGTTGAAGACAGAAGATGATTATCTATTAGATAGTTGAGAAGTTGCATATGAATGCAGTTTTGTAATAATTTCATAGGTGAAATAAAAATGTTGCAATATTGTTTGAAATATCCGTATTGATTACACCCTTCTACAGTGGAATAATGAATATTTTTTCCATAGTGAGTGTACTTTATTTTCAGATATGGATCAGTATATATCAGAACTCAAACTGGTTATGCAAAAGCCTCAACTGCAGTGGTGGCTGGTGACTTCAAGTCAAATGGGGGCTGCAGAAGACAGCTGAATGGGTGGGAGCCAATGGGAAGGGGTGTGGCCAAATAGAAAGGGACAGAGCTATGCTCAAAACTGCAAAAACTGGAACTTTAATTAAATACACTGCCCTGGGTACCAAACTGTCATTATGACAGTCCAATCAAGACAAAATGAAGTGGAGAAGAAAATAAATATTTCCCAAAAAAAAAAACATTTCAGTGCACTGGCCACATGACAGCTTACTTAACATCTAGATGGATACAAAAAGGTTGGGAGACATAAAAAATAAATTACTTTTTAATTTTAAATACATTACTGGAATGCCACTCAGAATCAAGTATAAAAAAACAAGCAGCCAACAACGTGCATTTTCTGAATAATAAGCATAAATCAACAGTATAAAAATATGACAGAAAACCAGAATATTCTGCAAAATCAAGGACAGATGAAAAGCCATGACTGTACTTGTGTCTACCTTGGATTGTCACCACACTTACACTGCATAACTGCTCCTTGCCTTGCTTGGACACATCCAAAGTCACTACATGGGGGAGTGGGGTACAAGTATGTCACAGTTTGAAATGTCTCTGGCTGACGGTGATAGGCCTGACACATTTGTCATACTCTCAACCTCAGAGCAACAGCATTCTAGTAAAAACAAAAAGTTAAACTTAACTGTCATTATGGACACTATGAAAGCCAGCTGACATGGCATATTGTGCAGTGTCTTAAGATTTATGCATGTATAATAACTCTAAACCTGTAAGGATTCCTGGAGCCTTGGGCTAGGTCTCCCTTTAGAAAGGTCCATGTGCCAGTAGTAACTATCTGTTTAACCCCATAGATAGTATGGGGAATATACATTATTCGGAATCAATAATTGATCAGAACCTAAAGTCTGGCAAAAATGTAGACTATGTTGCATGTAAAACAAATCAAGAACTCAGAATGCTGAATAAATCTAAACATATCTAACAGAAAAAGCTTAGTTAGATACTAACCAGCCTTTGTTATGCTCTGGCCTATTATATTCATCTTATATTCTGACCAACATCAGACAATTCCAGTAGAATCGTGGATATGCAGGCAACTTTGCTAATAAAATCCATCACTGAGCTACTCAACAAATGATGAGCTACCTGGAATTAACGCACACATTAAGTCTTTCCTAGTTAAAGTCTGCATGTAACATAATGCATACATCTGTCAGATAATGGACATTTGCAAATATAACTGTAGTATACAGCTCATTTAGATATCTAAAATGACAATGCCAAAATCTAACAGAAAAATAAGATCATATAATCTCTTTACAACATATATGTGGCAAAACTTTGAAATTCAATACCGCTACATTTATGCACTGAATCACATCATAAGACATTTGTAAATAAACTCAAGATATAGCTAATGCCCACTTGGAACTTCAGTTGTACATAACTTTGATCACATTAATAAAGTGTACATTACTAACACAAGATATGCCCTTTTGTTTTAAACTACTCCACATGTAAACTACCACACCACTCATCTGCCTTTTTCTTCTACATGAACCTTATTACCACTTTCCCCTGCACTAACTCCTTCTTACCTCCTCAGTTTTTCCACATCACTATTTTCTTATGCTAGAATAATTACACAAAACTCTCACATCATGCTAGCATGTCTGTCTTGTAATTCTATCTGACAGTTACTTACTTAAACACTGATGGAACTTCAATGAACCAGTTAGTACAGCTGAGCCTACAACAAAACTTATATAGGCAATATGTACAGGTTAAAGAAGTATTATCAATTTACAATAAATACCCACACACAAAATAAACACAACATTTTCTACATAATCACTTTCGGCACCCAGAAACCTTAATTACAATGTACACCAAAACATTGTTTATTAATGGACTGTACTTTAAGCTTTTTCTGCCTCACAGAGCAGAAACAAAGAAGTGTTGGTCATTTCAAAGTGAAACTATAAGAAATGCGAGTACTACACTTTGTCTGTATTTTACTAGAAGAAAGGCAATTTGTTAGCAAGAGCTGCTGAGTGTGGCCAATGGATACATCATACTGGTGTAGTAAGAGTTGCAGCCCAAAAAAATAATAAAACTCAACAGAGCCGAGTCTGGAACCTACCTCAGTTTATCTCTTCTTCAGTTCATGAAGAAAGTAACTTTTTCTTTACCTCTCTGACTGCAAGCCAAAAAAAATAAAGTTTCTTTCACCAACCAATGACAATGCCGATATCCACTATGAATCCTTTTCCTCTCACAAGACAAGACAAGTACAGTACTACTGTGCTAGTGCTACTGATTGTTTCTCACTTTTTTTTTTTCGAGAAGAGAGCGAGTACCAATCAGTAACAATCCAGCTGTCCACGTCACATTCGTGCCTGCAGACGTGGCAGTCCGAACCCCCTTCTAATTTACTGTGCGGTTAAACTGCATAGACTTCTGCGCATCACACTGATGCCTTTTCTTTAATCTGAATTGCCTTTACAGAAGTCAGATAGTAGATACGTTCTAAAAAAATTTTAAAAATTAAAAAAAAAACTGGAACTCGAAGAGCATGCGCAGTTCGAGTTCCGGAACTTTGCGGACTGGCTCAGAAGCACAACTCATATAGTGTTATACACAACATAACACAAACAAAATATTAATACATTTTTTTTATTCATGTCAAATGTCAGTACACTTCCATCTTTTTCCTGGGAGGGCTGCAGTCTTGCAGTCCGATAGCACGAGCCGCCCCTGCTCAACTGCTATTTTAAGACACTCATCAGGTAGACTGTCAGGGGCAGTTGTAATAGGCTTTAATTTTTTTGAGGTATTTTTGATGGTCTCTGTGGGACTTGGTTGGAAGGAGAAATGTTGAAGGAGGTTATTTGATTTAGAAGGGAACTTAAGAGTTTGGTTAGTCACCAGGTATTGAATTGGCTGGCTATGTAAGGTATAATTTTGTTTCTATGTGCTTGGTGTTGGCTGTGTAGCTTGTTCTGGATTTATCAGTTTCTTGATCGAGGCCCAGAGTAGTTTTGGATTAGTTGTGTTTATATTTTGATTGGTTAAGTAGCAGGTTTTCTTATCTTTGCGAATCAGTTGTTTTTTTCAGGTTTCTTAGTTATTTATCTCCTAATAAAGTGGGATCTACTTTATTTTTTTTTCCAGAATGTCTATGTTTCCCACCCTCAGGCCATTTATTACAGAAAGCAATTATCTTAAGGTCCCTACCACCTCATCAAAAAGTGAAAATGTCGAACAGCCTAAAGGCCGAAAATGCTGGACCTCAATACGCTTTTTGTGAGATCGCAGCACAGTGGAGATTGGAATATTTGCCCTTTCCTCACTGTAGTGTGATCTTGGAGTTGGTATATATATTTAGCGGGAGGTTTGGGGGGTGCAGCCCCCCACAATAGCGAGTTCAAGGTCTGGCATTTTCGACCTTTAGGTCATTCACTATTTTGTGCATTTGATATTCTGATATAGACCCATTATTTTATAGGTGGTGCTAAGCAAGTAGCAAGGAGACACAAAGTAGAACAGGTTTTCTTTCATTTACTGAAAGCAGACACCACGATGCTAGGGATATGAAGTAACTGGCATATACAGTATATAATCTACTGGTCAAAAGAAAGGACATTTGCCAGCTTAGTAAGTGGTTCTTAGAGTAGAAGTACTGCTCTATTAGGGACACTGTCACAACCACTTACTAGCACCGGGCAGGCACATATCTAACTAGATAAAGTTTACATATACATCAAAACCCTCTCAAGCTAGGTATGAAAACAGAATTGCAGCAGCTAGTAAAGACAACCACAAGGCCTTCTATAGTTATGTAAAGAATCTCCACAGCAATACCCAGATTTGCTCTGAGCTACTGTACAATGGTACCTCCTATACTGAGCCAACAGATATTGCCAGTATACTGGCCGACAGATTCATTGCCAACTTTACCCCTCTCCCCACCCCCAAAGCACCAATCACAATATCAGTAGATTGCCAGGCACCCAGTATTACTGCTGCACAGGTTAAAACAGCACTGTCCAAGGCCAAGAATACAGCTTCTATGGGACCTTATAATATCCCTGGCTGTGTCCTACATGAACTGGAGAGTGAACTGGCACCTCACCTGTATGCCCTGTTCAATCACAGCCTCACGTCAGGCTTTGTACCTGCTGAATGGCACACTGCTACAGTCATCCCTCTCCACAAAGGAGGAGCGACTTCAGACCCTGGGAACTATCGCCCCATTAGCCTGACGAGTCTGATATGCAAAGCTATGGAATGCATCATCATGGACCTAATAAACAAGGATATAGGGAATCTCCAACCTCTGGATCCCACACAGTTTGGTTTTGTGAAGAGTAGATCATGCCTGCTCAACTTTGTCAACTTCTTTGAGTCAGTCACCAGAGCTCTGGATGAAGGCAAGGTGGTTCATACAGCCTACCTTGATCTGGCCAAAGCCTGTGATACCATTCCCCACCAGGAATCATAGAAAAACTCACTAAGTTAGGCATCAACCCCTATATCATTAGGTGAGTTGCATACTGGCTCACAGGTAGAACCAGTAGTGTGAAAGTAGTTGACTCCAGTCAGACTGCCAATTAGCTTTTTAATATGCAGTTATAAGCAGAATATAAGTAGTAGTCATGACTGGAGTCCCACAGGGTTCAGTCCTGTGTCCTCTCCTGTTTGGTATCTACTTCTTTGAAGTCCAGGCCAACACAAAGGGACTCTGGCTGACAAAGTTTGCAGATGATTGCAAGTTGGGAGCTATTATTAACTCCCCAAGTCATGTTGACATCCTACAGAATGGCCTCACTATGACCAACGACTGGTGTCAGAACCATGGCCTTAAGCTCAATGCCAAAAAATGTGTCATCATCCCCTTTGGGAAAACCCTGTTCCCATGAATTACCACATTGATGGTAGTCCACTGAACACAGAAGGCATTATAAGAGATCTGGGAACACAGGTTGAAAGCAACCTCTTTTTTGATCACCACATTGCCACTGTGGTCAGAAAGTCCTTCTATGTGGCACATCTCATTACTAAGGGTTTTTCATCCAGGAAGAAATAGGTCATTGTCTCCCTCTACTCTTTCCTCATTAGGCCAATCATCGAGTACAATGCCCATTTGGCATGTACCTCACTAGATACCTGCAACAACTGTAGAGGCCACAAAAGTTCCTCAGAAAGAGGATCCTAGGCCTTAAACACTTGTCCTATATGGATAGACTCAAATAACTCCAACTATTCTCTGTCGCATATCACCTACTTAGAGGCGATCTCTGCTTGACTTACAAAGCCATGTCTGACCCAGCTCTGTTAGAAATGCTACATCTAAATAAATCCCAATCCCTCCGCACCACACGCACCAGGGACCTCAACCTCATTACCACAATTAACAGAATATGCTGGAGGGACAGGTTCATAACCCAGAGACTGCCCATGCTATGGAACAGACTTCCCATACATGTCAAGCAGAGCACCTTGCTGACCCTCTTCAAGAGAAATCTTGATGAGTGGATGGGTAACAGAAAATTCACCTCGGGGATAACTCCAGTGGCTCTACTCGACAGAGGCACTGGGAACTAAGGTCAGGTGGCACTATGCCAGGGTAATCCTATGGCTAGACTTGTAAAGGCCCCAGGGCCTTTAGCCTAGTACACACCTATGAACCTATGAACAGCAGAACCTTTCATGCTAAAAATGCTTCCACTGCAGAATGACAAGAATCTCAGTGAAAAAGTTCACAGAGGTATACCTTGTGGCAGAGCTCTTGCTATTTCAGGGTCAGGACGGGTATAATATCCACAGACTCTGAAGGAAAAGAAAAACAGAAAAACACTACCATATTGAAGTATTATATGGTAGTATTACGTAGGTTTGTTCTTGTGCTGTTATGCTCTAGGGAGAGTGTACTCTTAAGGTATATGACATTAAATTGCTTTGCTTCTACTGCCTTGTCATCTTGCTTTTTTAATAATTTTTTTTGATGAAACACAGAAACCATTGAAACTAGTTTAATGATTTCTGTTTTATTATAAAAGGGTCTGACAATCAGCAAGTACCTCCTGCACAATATCATATCCACAATGCCATACACTATTGAACCATTATATCTTAAAGTGTTTTTTTTTTTTTCCTGTGAGACATGTAATGAACTGCTGTACAAATATTTGCAATAAGGGTCATTTTTATAGTATATGCATTATTTGGCAATTAAATATCATTTAATGCAAAGTTTTTAGTGCAATGTGTTTTTTCTATATAGCATATATACTAGCAGAACAAATGTTTAATATCTCCCGTGATATGTGATGCTTATTTGCAGTACTTCTACAAATTATTTCCCTTTTCAGACTCAAGCCCATTCTAGAATGGAAGCGGTTTTATGTTTGCACAATCTTCTTGTCTGGTTTTGACAACATTTAAATTGTTGTCCAACGCTGTTCAGTTTTCCAGTTCCCATCCCATAATTTCTACACTTCACAAGGTCTGCCTGTCTACAAAGCATGCTGGGTTTATGAATTTGATGGATGGTACATTTGTGAGCTTCCCTTCATAGCTGTTCTCCATTGTTCTTCCTCTCATGTTGCACATATACCAGTGCATTCCTTTGTGCTTCCCTACAGCTGTACTAATCTTGCTCTATTAAGAAAGTTAGAGCTGCGTGTTTTACTGTAGCCTGAGTATGTCACTAACTGTCTGTAGCTCGTAGTTGTGATACTAACTGCATGACCAGTATTTATTCCGATCTTCTTAGGTTATCTCCACACAATGCACACAGGGGGAGACATTGCAACTATCTCATTAAGGCTTTTCTTTTAAATATTGACAATGCATGAGGAAATAACATAAGCTTATTCAGCCATTCTTTCAAATACTATATATCATTTGTGCCCTGGCATCCGTTTACTCAATTTCTCATGAATAATAATCCATTCTTTAACTGTTCATCATCCACCTTCAGAGCAAAATGTTATACAAAAAAGCAAAATGTTATAATCCAGATATTGTACTGGTCATTATTCAGACAATTCTGTACCAGTATGAAACAAAACTATATAACAAATATTGATTTGTTTGTTTATTTTTTTAGTTTGCATGCCACTGAATTTGTTCAGTAGGGTGGGGCAATCACACTGGTCAATGAGGATATTGTTCCTAACTGAATGAGTCATACTGATGATTAACAGATCAACAGTGAATGAAACCTGATTTTTGCAAGTAAGCAGTTTTAATCAGCTTCACATCCAGCTATTGACAACTGTGAACTCAACTTGCAGGAATCATTTTAAAAAACAGCTGATGGTAAATTAATATCAAGGAGTTGCCCCCTGGGATTTTACTACAGTCCTAATTTCCGTTTTGTTCATTACAGAAATAATAAATGAGATTCATCATCATCTTTTTTCAGCTGCTACTGTTAGGGGTCGCCACAGCGGATCATCTGTTTCCATTTCTTCCTGTCCTCTTCATCTTGCTCTGTCACACCAACCACCTGCTTGTCCTCTCTCACCACATCCATAAACCTTATCTTAAGCCTTCCGCTTTTCCTGTTACCTGGTAGCTTCATCCTTAGCATCTTTTTCCCAATATACTCAGCATCCCTCCTCAGCACATGTCCAAACCAACGTAATCTTGCCTCTCTTGCTTTGTTTCCAAACCTTCCAACCTGGGCTGACCCTCTAATATACTTATTCCTAATCCTGTCCACCCTCGTCACACCCAGTGCAAATCTTAACATCTTTAACTCTGTCACATCCAGCTCTAACTCCTGCTTTTTTGTCAATGTCACTTTCTCCAACCCATATAACATAGCTGGTCTCACTACCCTCTTGTAGACCTTCCCTTTCACTCTTACTGGTACTCGTCTGTCATAAATCACTCCTAACACTCTTCTCCACCCAATCCATCCTGCCTGTACTCTCTTCCTCACCTCTCTTCCACACTCACCATTACTCTGAACTATTGATCCCAAGTATTTAAACTCATCCACCTTCGCCACCTGTATTCCTTGCATCCTCACCATTCCTCTATCCTACCTCTCATTCACACACACACATATTCTTAGTCCTGCTGACCTTCATTCCTCTTCTCTCTAGAGCATATCTCCATCTCTCCAGGGTCTCCTCCACCTGTTCCCTACTCTCACTACAAATTACAATGTCATCTGCAAACATCATAGTCCATGGAGACTCCTGTCTGATCTCGTCTGTCAACCTGTCCATCACCATTGCAAATAAGAAAGGGCTCAGAGCTGATCCTTGATGTAATCCCACCTCCATCTTAAATGCATCTGTCACTCCCACCGCAAACCTCACCGCTGTCACACTACTCTCGTACATATCCTGTACCACTGTTACATACTTCTCTGACACTCCTGACTTCCTCATACAATACCACAACTCCTCTCTAGGCACCCTGTCATATGTTTTCTCTAAGTCTACAAAAACACAATGCAACTCCTTCTGACCTTCTCTGTACTTCTCCATCAACACTCTCAGAGCAAATATCACATCTGTAGTGCTCTTTCCCAGCATGAAACCATACTGCTGCTCACTAATCATCATGTCCATTCTTAACCTAGCTTCCACTACTCTTTCTCATAACATCATGCTCTGACTAATCAGTTTAATCCCCCTGTAGTTACTACAGCTCTGCACATCACCCTTATTCTTAAAAAGTACGAAAACACTTTTTTTTCCATTCCTCAGGCATCCTCTCACTTTCCAAGATTTTATTAAACAATCTGGTTAGACACTCCACTGCCATTTCACCTAAACACCTCCATGCTTCCACAGGTATGTCATCTGGACCAAAAGCCTTTCCATTCTTCATCCTCTTCATAGCTATCCTTACTTCCTCTTTGCTAATCCATTGCACTTCATGATTCACTATCCCCACGTCATCCAACCTTCTCTCCCTCTCATTCTCTTCATTCATCAACCCCTCATAGATACATATAAAATCCTTAAGAGGTTAACAAGGTGGCTCTTATCAAGGAAGGAGGAAAATTTACTGTCTGTACTTCCTAGGGTACATGCTTAAGCTTTACGTGATCATCTAGACCACTTGAATTGTACTAACCATTCATATACATGATAATGCCCTAAACCAATAATAGCTGACTGCCACAACTACATGAAGCAGATTTACATTTGTCTAAATGTAGTATAGGGCTATGTTTGCATTTTTTATTCAGTCATTTTCATCTTGTTAGTTTCATCCTTGAGATCTACATGCAGTTTTGCATTATACAAGCTTTTAAATGCTTATGCTTAAAGTGCATTCATCATCATCCCCCTTTTTTTGGATTTTCTACATAGGGTTGGGGTGCCATCTCCACTGTCGCATTCTCTCTCTATTCACTGCCACTCTCCTATTTTCTACAGCAATCAGGCCTGACAGTTGCAAGTCTCCTCTCACACAATCCATCTATCTCATTGCTGGATACAATTGTTTCCTCTTGCTTTCTTCCTGTCTATCTCAAATCTTCACCAGATTATCTTCTGCTTTTCTGCACATGTGCACAAACCACCTTGATCTGTTCTCTTTGACCTTTTCTGCAACTAGATCTTCATTGGTTTCTGCTTTTATGTCTTCATTTCTTCACCTGTCCCACAGTGTGCATCCTACCACCAATCTCAGGTATTTCATCTTCTTCACCTCTAACTTCCTCAACTGCTCTGCCTTTACTGCCCAGGTTTCTGTACTATACATTAGTACTGGTCGTACCACTGTCTTGTACACCTTACTTTCAGCTTCTTTGGCATTCTTCTGTCATACACTATACCTGACACTCTGAGACAGTTGGCTGCAGCCCCTCTAATTCTA
Organism: Protopterus annectens; assembly: GCF_019279795.1. NCBI lineage: Eukaryota > Metazoa > Chordata > Ceratodontiformes > Protopteridae > Protopterus > Protopterus annectens. Next base: position 1,959,923,215 of record NC_056728.1, read on the forward strand.
GATTTTACCTCGTCATTCAGACTTCCCTTCTCCTAAACTGCTTCTCCCAAATATTTGAAGCTTTTAACCTGCTCCACCATTTTCCTTCTATCTCATTTCTCGGGTTCTTTCGATTCCCTTGTTTGCTGACATTACAGCTGTCTTACCTGTACTCACTTTCATCCCATGTGCCTTCCGTTTTGCATTCTATTCCCCTATCCTTTGCTGAAGTTCTTGCTCGCAGTCTAAACTGCAATCATTTTCTTTTTATCCAGAAGTAGGGCTGACATTTCATTTTGAGTAAGAACAAAAAAAAAATTGTGTCAATAGGCATAAAATGGTTTGCATATTTATGAACATTTTATATTATGTGCTTGAGCTTTATTCGTATGATCCTTTTAATCACATGGTTTACCTTTGCAAAATGCATCTACAAGTAAAAACTTAAAGTATATAGTCCTCCAATAACATTCCAGAGAAAGAACTTCTATCAAAAATATATCTGGTAGTCGACACAGGTTATAAACTGTTAATAAACTGCTTCCTGCATTCCAAAGTTTTATTCCCTCAGCCTGTATTTGTCTACTATATCACTCTGAGAAAGATACTTAACCAGACAGTGCTCCTGAATAAGTCCTGAAAAGAGACAAATGTATGCTGTAAATTGGCACATTAGATGTACCTTGGACCCTTGTTTATTTCCAAATAATGGGACTCATAATCTCTTTATTTGGACTATGCATAAATTCCCCTGTTCTTTTATATTCTCTTTCCTAATTGTTGTAAGCCATAAAAGACCATTCAAACTGATGACCTTGTAGTCCACCAACTTATGTACCCATCAATTACAGTAACTTGACTTTGTGTATATAAATCAAAAGTTGTGCATGGAAAACTGTGATTGCATTTCAAAAATGGAAAAAAATAAAAACTTGTAAACCACCTGTCTAATATCAGAAGGGTGCTTGACAAGCTTTTGTTAAGCACCCCTAAGCTCTGTGAAGATCGGGTCTTGTCCTAGTAGTTAACAGCAGACAGTGATGGCCCAAGAAGAACAGAATCAAAAGATAGGACACCTTTGCGAGATATTACATATTTCACTCTGCTGCACTTATAAATAAAGCTTATGGGAGAATGAAGTGTCTAACAGCTTTTAAAGTTGCCCATAATTCAGTGGAATACTCTGCTTCTGCCTGCTGTCTATCTAAGTGTCTTGCTGGCTTTTAAAAGATTTGAAAGCCAGTAAAATACTTTATTTGCCTACATGTTTTTTCCTGTCACCTGCAGAGCAAGTATTAGATAAAGTGCCATACCCTACAAAGAATTATGATTGCATCTCACCAAGCACTACTCCATGACCTCAAGGTGGATGCCAAGCTTTACCTTTCAAGCTTTGCTCTTGAGGTGAGCTTCTTGGCATTCATGTCTTGAGGACATATGTTAGTTATAATCAGAGATGCACACAGAATTCTATATATCTTAATTAAATAAAAAAGTGGCCACAGTAAAGTTTTCCAAGTTGCTTTATACAGATGCACGGTGGTCCTCCAAAGATAGAGTTAATGACTATTTAAGATGATCATGGCAACAGGGTTAACCATTGACTGTACTGACTATATTGTTGACTGTGTACATCTCAATCATCTGATGTTTGGTAGAAATAAGTTATGACTACAATAATTAGTGTATTTAAAGTTTGCTTCTACGCATGCACAAAGTAGCCCAAATATTCAAACTTATTTCACATTAACTGCACATTAGCCTTGAAAAGCCAGGTGGTTTAAACTGAACAGACAACTGAATGGCAAGTTACTCTTATCCACAAGCAGACACCACAAACACCTAGCAGTTATAGCCTCTTTGTGTGTGTGCATTTCATCTGATTGTGACAAAAATAATTGTAGGTTTGTAGCTTCTTCTGATGTTAATGATTTGTGGGTATCTTTAGAAGCCTAGCCATGTAATCCCAAGAAGATTCTAGCTGTAATAATTTAAGTATGACTAAAGAAGAGCCCTTTTCATTTCAGTACATATACCCCATGGGGAGGCAGACACTTATATTTGGCACTAAAACAAAGCCAAAACATAATGAGGGACAAAACCCAAAAATCAGGGACAGATTTACATATTGTTCTTATTTACTTAAAATGTTGCTAGAATAATGTTTTTGCATTAGCATTGATTTTCAGAAGCATATGAAGTCTGAAAGACAAGTGTCTGTTACTTTATTTGGCGGCAGTTAGTGACTTGCAGGGAAAAAATGCACATATTTTAAAAGGAACAATCCAAAACTATGAGGCAAAAATCAGGAGAATTCTGCGAATCAGGGACAGTTAAATATGTAATAATACTTTCTTTTCGAACAACCTAGCCACAAGTATTCCAACCTTTTTCACATAGATGTACATTAATCATGCAAAGCCAGTCAGTTAATTGAGCAAACCAGAGGGTAAGTTATTTTCATTCACAAACAGCCTCCACTAAGCAGTTATAGCTACTTGTATCTTATGTGATATGATAGAGAAAAAAATGGAAAAGGCAAAATACCTCTTAACCTTTTAATTAAAGAATAAGTGAGAATACTCACCCTGCTTCCAAAAAATCAGGGACAGATTTTACATATTGCAGTTATGTACTTAAAAGTTGCTTTAGTAATATTTTTGTATTTGCATTTACATCCATTTCTGAAAGATATGAAGTCTGAAATCCAAATCAGTCTTCTTCTTCTTCTTTCAGCTGCTTCCATTAGGGGTCGCCACAGCAGATGATCTGTTTCCATTTCTTCCTGTCCTCTGCATCTTGCTCTGTTGCACCAACCACCTGCATGTCATCTCTCACCACATCCATAAACCTTATCTTAGGCCTTCCTCTTTTCCACTTACCTGGCAGCTCCATCCTTAGCATCCTTTTCCCAGTATACCCAGAATCCCTCCTTAGCACATGTCCAAACCGATGTAATCTCACCTCTCTGGCTTTGACTCCAAACCGTCCAACCTGAGCAGACCCTCTAATATACTTATTCCTAATCCTGTCCATCTTGTCACACCCAATAAAAATCTTAACATCTTTAACTCTGCCATTTCCATCTCTGACTCCTGTCTTTTTGTCAATGCCACAATCTCCAACACATATAACTTAGCTGGTCTCACAACCCTCTTGTAGACCTTCCCTTTCACTCTTACTGGTACCTGTCTGTCACAAATCACTCCTGACACTCTTCTCTATCCACTATACCCTGCCTGTACTCTCTTCTTTACCTCTCTCCCACACTCACTATTACTTTGAACTGCTGATCTCAAGAATTTAAACTCATCCACCTTCACCAACTCTACTCCCCACAGCCTCACCATTCCTCTATCCTCCCTCTCATTCACACACATATATTCTGTCTTGGTCCTGCTGACCTTCATTCCTCTCCTCTCTAAAGCACATCTCCACCTCTCCAGGGTCTCCTCAAGCTATTCCCTACTCTCACTACAGATCAAAATGTCATCCGCAAACATCATAGTCCATGGGGACTCCTGAATGATCTCTTCTGTCCACCTGTTAATAACCATTGCAAATAAGAAAGGGCTCAGAGCTGATCCTTGGTGTAATTTCACCTCCACCTTGAGCGCATCCATGTCTCCTACCGCAGACCTCACCACTGTCACACTATCCTCGTACATATCCTGTACCACTCTTACATACTTCTCTGCCATTCCTGATTTCCTCATACAATGCCACAACTCCTCTTTAAGCACCCTGTCATATTCTTTCTCAAAGTCCACAAAGACATAATACAACTCATTCTGACCTTCTCTATACTTCTTTTTTTGAAGACATCATGTATACTCCACAACCACTAAGTCACAAAAAAAAAAAAAAAAACAGCAAAATAGCTTCAACACAGGAACCATGAACAGCAAAGGATATATTTCTGCATTCAGTTTATTCTGGTACCTCATCCTTTCGGCTTCTGAGAATCTTCTCCATCAACACCCTCAGAGCAAACACTGCATCTGTAGTATTCTTTCCTGGCATGAAACCTTACTGCTGCTCACTAATCATCACCTCCCTTCTTAACCTAGCTTCCGCTACTCTTTCTCATAATTTCATGCTGTGGTCGATCAAGTTTATCCCTCTGTAGTTACTATAGCTCTGCACATCATCCTTATTCTTAAAAATTGGTACCAAAACACTTCTCCTCCACTCCAGAGCCATCCTCTCACTTTCCAAGATTTCATTAAACATTTTGGATAAATACTCCATGGCCATCTCTCCTAAACACCTCCATGCTTCCAAAGGTATGTCATCTGGACCAACAGCTTTTCCATTCTTCATCCGCTTTATAGCCGCCTTTACTTCCTCCTTGCCAATCCACTGCAATTCCTGATTCACTATCCCCACATCATCCAACCTTCTCTCCCTCTCATTCTCTTCATTCATCAGCCCCTAAAAGTACTCTTTCCATCTGCTCAACACACCCTCCTCACTTGTAAGTATGTTTCTCTCATTATCCTTTAGCACCCTTACCTGCTGCACATTTTCCCAGCTCGGTCCCTTTGTCTAGCTAACCAGTACAGGTCCTTTTCTCCCTCCTTAGTGTCCAAGCTTTCATACAACTCTCCATATGCCTTATCCTTAGCCTTCAGCACCTCTCTCTTCACCATATGCCTCATCCCCATATACTCTTGTCTACTTTTTCATCTCTCTGACAATCTCACTTTTTCTTCACCAGCCTCTTCCTCTGTATACTCTCCTGTATTTCCTCTTTCCACAACCAGGTCTCCTTGTCCTCCTTCCTTTGTCCAGATGTCACACCAAGCACCTTTCTAGCTGTCTCCCTTACCAGCTCTGCTGTAGTTACCTAGCTCTTTGGTAACTCTTCACTGCCACCCTGTGCCTGCCTTAAGTCTTCCCTGAACAACACCTCACAATCATTCTTTTTCAACTTCCACCATTTGATCCTTGGCACTGCCCTCACTCTCCTCCTCCTCTTCTTGATCACCACATCATCCTACAGACCACCATTCTTTGCTGCCTAAATAAACTTAACCTTGTCACCACTTTACATTCTCCACACTCCTTCAGACTGGCCCTCCCGCATAGGATATATCCCTCCTGTGTGCATCTTCCTCCACTCTTGTATGTCACTCTATGCTCCTCCCTCTTCTAAAAACACTTATTCACCTCAGTCATGTCCATCCTTTTCACAAAATCTACTGCAGTTATACTTAAAATTTGGAATCCGGGATTTTCCAACTTATTTTCACATAAATGCACCCTAGTAATCCTATAAATCCAAACAGTTAACTAAATCTAAGATAACTGCATCCACAAACAGCCCACATCCTAACCACTCAGCAATTAAAACCCCTTTACTAACTTACACCTCACCAGATTGTGATTTAAAAAAACACTCTAAACCTTTTATTGCAAGAATCACAAGAGTCAGATGGTTCTCAACTTTGGGATACTGAAATGGTAGAGATAGAAGAAATGTAAATATTTGCCTTTATGTTTCCTTATTGGGAAGTTGCAATTCATTACAGTAACCTGATAGGTATTATTTATTTATTTATATCAGGAGCTTTTTTCCTTGAAGGGCATCCATATAAGGGTGATTTGGCTTACTCATGAATGGCAATTCTGTCTGTCAAGTGTGTTTAACTTAGGAAAGTGGAATTTGATGTTAGGAGTCTTGTGACTTCACTAAGGATTCTGTTACTACAAGTATACCAGGCTTATCTACCCTACTCAATAGTCTGGATTTTAGAGGGCCACAACTAATTTTTTTCTCAAACTTTTGCATCCTCCCTCCACAATTGGAAATTATTTTTTTAGAAGTTCCAAGTTAATAGAATCAATATTTAATAATTATGCCTATTTAGGGGCCTTTTCTATAATTACTATTATTTATGTATTTGCTTTGTCTGTAATATGGATTTATTTGTTTAGTGGGATAGTCCACTGGGCTGTTGAAAGCCCATTTTCAGTGGAGGCCCACGTAGAAAAGCTCCACTAAACCTTTAGATGTAAAAGAATATAACAACCAATGAATACAACAATAAGAAAAGTTGCAAAGTATTTAGACATAAGCAAAAATAGTTAACAAAGAGTTAAAGTAAAGGTAAGTCAGGAGTTATGGTACAGCTAAATGCAAACATAAAATATAGGATAACATAAGAAAAATAAGTAAATAAGCTAACATTACATAAAAGCTGCTGCCATCATTTTATCTAGGTTATCTCCAGACATTTAGTAGACAGTGGTTATTGAAGTATGAATAAGCATTTAAGCCACTGACAATGACTGTAGGAGGTCTGGGAAGACTTAAGGTTCACTTTTCTCTACTGAACTTCATTTTGTAATGGTCTGTTGTATTCAAACCAAACCAGTAAATTTGTTTCAACAGAATGTTAATGGTTGATCAGCTGAATGTTAATGGCTGACCTGGCAAACCTTTGGGGAGCATTTTGTGAATTTCCAGTAAATTGCCCTGCTAATTGGTCTAGAAGGGTTTTATATAGTTGTAGTGGCAATAAATGCCTAGGAAAAGGAGACTATTGAAATACAATGCAGTAATCTTAATGACCACATGACTTCTGATAATAGGATGGGTGCACTGCCTTTCCATCCACAGAATACTTTGCTAGTTTGTCTAAAGGAGGATGATATTCAAGGACTTATGTCACACTAATTTTATTAGTTATGACAGTGCAATGGGTGTCTGTTGTATGTTTGAGACCCATGTCTGCTTCCATTGGAAGTGTGAGAATTTAAGTGGTGTTACGAGAGAATATATACAAACTCCAAAACTGATGTACATTGGAAAATGTCCTTTTTTCAAGGTACAGCAATCTCAAAATGAGTATATGCAAGTAACAAAGGTGGGAAGATGCAGTCCTCACTGTTACTTAAATTTTCATAGTTTGGGGAGCTGTACTATCTAGACTTTCACTTCTGACAGCCCAGTGCCGTGTGCCACTTGATGTGTGCAGTAAGCCTTATTTATGCTGACAAAACATTTCTTTTAACTAGGGATACTGCTGATGCCGTAACAACATCTGTTTAGTAATTTCACGGTACCTTTTGTTGTCTTTTATAACTGTGCATTACATTACACAGATAAATTTATATTTCATGATATCACCTCTTATCAAATAATTTAATTCTAGCCCAGTCTTCAGTGCTTAGATGTTGCTACATGCATGTATAACCACAGCATAAAAACTGGTAGATCTATGATCATTCATGCAGCGTATGTTCTTCATACAACACTTTGAAAATTTCAGAAAGAGAAACTTTTAATTTCAGACTTCTTAGGTACAGTAAAATGTGATTACTTTGACTTGCTCAAAAAGCAATTTCCAGCTAGGAAAGTAACATGTTCTAGCATAAAATCAGCTAATTTGACTTCATTGCTTCATGGATGGAGCCATTAAATGTACGCATTCATCAACAAGCCTCACAGTCCTGATCTGCACGTATCTGACAATGAATACTTAATCTCTTCATCTCAGCATAGTGAAATGCCTGATTTCAAGCTAAGCACATGTTGTGGTTCAAAGAGAATGCATAAACGTCCTGCATCCTCATAGTTGGAAGTAGAATTACCATAATTGCATCAGCATTTAACTTAACTTAATAAAACAAAACAACCACAACCACCAGTGTACTTCCAAAGCGTTTAATATTGCTCCACAATAGCAAAAACCAAAAAACAATGTCTCAGGATAAAGTATCGTCTCACAAAGAAGAACACAATCCAAAAAAAAAAAAAATCCAAAAAAACACGAGGTAGATACACCAAGACAATCTAAGCAAACCAGATGAAATATTCTAAGAAAATGTATTTATTTTCAGATAGTAAGTGCTTTCACATCTCTCTGGATGCTTCATCAGACATAATAACAATACACATATTTAATAGTGCTTATAAAGTATTAAAGGCACCTATAGGATTGCATTACCAAATACTTAACAATAACATGCAAGCTCATTGGTGTATCTAAAAGCAAAATAATTCTGCTAAAACTATGTATATATTAAAAACACAAAAACTAATACTCCCAGTTCTGCCAAGCACGTTAATAAAAATTACAAAAACTATACATTCATATAAAATATATATATATATATATATATATATATATATATATATATATATATATATATATATGTATAACAAATATATAAAAACATATGCATCATATTATATATATGTATGTATATATATATATATATATATATATATATATAAACATTCAAAAATGACTAGATGGAATAAATGCAAACATTACTAATGATAAAAATTATTACTAAAAATGTTTCACTAGCGTCTAAGTGGTCTATCTATTAAAAAAGGTCTCAGTGAAAATTTATCATTGAGACCAAGTCCTCTGTCCGCTGCTAATTTAATAATCCATCTGGCTTCCTCTTTCTCAGTGCCATTCCGTGTACATCCTAACCTTTCTGTAGTGTATATGTGTTCTAATACCATAAAACTAAAAACATGTGTACTATCATGTTGCAGAATATGATTAGCCAGAGCATTAGTTACATTCTCCCTATTTATAGCGTATATATGTTCCCTTATCAGTTCCCTGAGTGTTCTGTTGGTCATACCTACATAAAAACATTGGCATTTCTTACACTGACTAAGATAAACAACATTCCTTGATTTACAGTCAGCATAATGACTGAACTCGTATCTAATGCCAGTGTCAGGATGTATAAATACATTTGAGTTCATAATAAAACCACAATGATTACAATTACAACAGGCATATGTTCCCTTCCTTTGGGAGAACACATTATCCCTCTTATTCTTATCATAGCAAAGTAATCTCTTAAGTGACTTAGTATTCTTATAACTAAAGGCAGGACTATCCCCTACTAAGTTTCTAATATTCTCATCCAGTTGTAAGATATCCCAATGTTTCTTAATAATATTCATAACAGAGCTATTGTTATTGGTATACAAAATAGCTATCCTTTTCTTTACTTGTACTCTCTTATCTCATTGCTTGCATGATGGAGTGCTCCTATTAATGTATGGTAGGCCTACACCATTACGTTCAACTTCATATAAACCCGTGAGATCCCTCTTATGATAACCTCTATCTAAAAACTCCCTCTCCATTCCTACAATAGCCCCAGAAAACACAGAATCATTGCTAATGAGGCATGAATGTCGCATGGCTTGATTCTTAATAATATTTCTGTGGATGTGAGGGGGATGCATGCTATCTCTATGTAAGATAGCATTCTTTCTACAAGGTTTCTTGAAGATCTCTGTCGTTAATTTCCCATCATCATTTTGTAATAGAACATCTAAAAACTCGATCCTTCTCTGTGAAACAGTGCTGGTTAACGTCAAAAATGTAGTAGTACCATTACTATATATAATAAAATTTTCTAAACTCTCAAGGCCACCTCCCCAAATCAAAAAAACATTGTCTACAAACCTTTTGCAATACTTAATATGCTTAGAGTACGTAGTATACTCTAATAAGTAAATGGATTCCCAATATGCCAATACTAGGTTCATAGGTTCATAGGTTTATACTAGGCTATCTGCCCTAAGGCATTTATAAGCCTAGCCCAAATTTTTGTGGCTTACGCCACCCCTTATATGAAAAAATACTGTGCCCATTAGTTTGTTGTGCCTCTGTCCAGCAGTGACACAGAGATGATTCCCGGGGTAAACCTACGATCTCCCATCCACAGGTCTAGATTTCTCTTGAACAGAGTCAGCGAGGTGCTCTGCCTCACATGGACCGGGATTTTATTCCACAGCATAGGGAGTCTCTGAGTGATAAATCTATCCCTCCAGCACGTCCTATTTATATCCGTGCTAAGGTTTAAGTCGCTTGCTCTAGTGGTTAGATTGGCATACGAATTGGCACAAGATGTGCCCATCGCTACCCCCATGACTTGCAAATAATAGTCCTTGTTAAAAGAAAAAACATTATTCGAAAGAACTAAATCTAGCAGCATAGTAATCCTTATAACTTTGTTATTACTCAGACCTTTACGTAAAAGGTATAATCTCAAGAAATCCACACCTATATCATTAGGTATGCTAGTAAATAAATCTGTAACATCTAGTGTTACCATATAATCAGAAACTTTAAGTAAATTATCAAAGTTATATGGTGCTAATGTCTCCAAAAACTGCTGGGTATCGCGTAAAATTGATTCAGTAGAGTCCACTATTGGTCTCAATTGCTTCTCAAGATAAATAGACATACTCTCCGTTAACCATCCTCTACCAGAGACAATTAGTATCAATGGGGGTTTATCCAGGACTTTATGTATTTTGGGAAGACCTCTAAATATCAGTACTACAGGTTTTTCTATGAGAAAGTATCTGTACAAACCTTCATCTATTATATTGCATATCAACATATCATACAAGTCAACATGCACTGTTCTAACCAGTTTATCTAAATCAATTTTACTGAGTTTTAAATAGGTCATACTATCAGCTAACATTTCAGCAATAGTAACATCATAATAGTTCTTATCCAATATAACTGTAGCACCCCCTTTATCTGCTGGTCTTATTACTATATCATTATTATCACATAGATTGTCTAATGCTGACTTCTCATCCCTTGTTAAATTAAAGAATTCAGGCTTTTTTCTGTTACTTCCAAATTGTATAAAAAAATCATTTGTACAAGCTTTCTCAAAGCATTCTAATAGAGGGTGCAAAATTGGTATATAAACAGAGGGTTTTTTAAAAACAGATTCATCAACATTATCAACAGTACCACCACCAAACTGCAATGCTAAGGCAACATTTCTGGTAAAACATTTAATATCAATAATTAAATTACTTACATCTGCACCTTAAGAGGGGATGAAAGACAACCCTCTATTTAAGACTGATTGTTCAGATTCTGTTAATGCATATTTAGATAAATTAACAATTAAGTCCATTGTACAGGTCTCAGGGATTTCCGTTGAAACTCGAGTTGTCCTTCTGAAGTTTTTCTTTTCCTCCCCTTGTACTGGGGGCTCCATGCCTGTTTGTTGTCGATCCGAAATGGTAAAGGAAAATGGAGACTATTCATCTCACTATCTGCTGCTCGGATATGTTGCCCTTCAATATGTGTAGCCTTTCTGCGCACTACACACTCGCTAGCAGCTTCAAGGTTAGTTGTTTCATTATTGAATTGTGGAGGAGGTCGCGTATCATAACGCAGTTCAATGTCAGCTGCATTGGCCGAGGAGGAAGTTAAATCACCGGAAATAGCAGGAACCAAAGATGTAGAGTGCTCAGTAGAATGATTCTCAATGTTGTTGGTGGTTACATTATTAATAGGTCGAGCAGATTCCCTCGGCCAAGAGAATACGTTCCCACGAGAAAAATCGGAACAGTCTCTTTCAAGTTTTTTCTTTTTTGCCAACAGTAACTTATTATCTAGAGCTGACAAAGTAGTCGCTATGTCAGTACAGAAACTATTTAACTGTATATCTGTCAAGATAGAAACCAACCATTTCTCTAAGATTTACGCCTCTTGATGTAATGTCTTTTCAATGCTCTAATATTGCTCTGTGAGGAGCTTCATATACCCTTGACTAGTCTCCAGATTCAGTTGCTGCCATTTAGATAGTAGCTTGGGGTATGTTGAGCCAAAAGTAGGCATCTTCAGTATCCAAAGCCCTCTGGGAACAATGTTAAATTGCAAGCATGCTTCTATGTGTCTTTTCTGCCACTGGGCATTTTTTTATTTTAACAAGAACATCCTCAAGTTTCCTCATTAGTTGTAGAGCATCAATTTGTAATGTGGAATCCTTATGTGTGGAAGTCATATTAACCAACTCTGCATAGGAGAGTCTCAACAAAGGATTCACATCCATGCACAACATCTGTGCAAAATCTAGTGTCTCCAATGGTATTACTCCATTCGACGTAAGTATGGTTTCTTCTGTCATGTCCCTGGTATGTTCAAAATCCAAAATAGCAAAAACCAAAAAACAATGTCCCAGGATAAAGTATCACCTCACAAAGAAGAACACAATCCAAAAAAACACGAGGTAGATACACCAAGACAATCGAAGCAAACCAGATGAAATATTCTAAGAAAATGTATTTATTTTCAGATAGTAATCGCTTTCACGTCTCTCTGGACGTTTCATCAGACATAATAACAATACACATATTTAATAGTGCTTATATAGCATTAAAGGCACCTATAGGATTGCATTACCAAATACTTAACAATAACATGCAAGCTCATTGGTGTACCTAAAAGCAAAATAATTCTGCTAAAACTATGTATATATTAAAAACACAAAAACTAATACTCCCAGTTCTGCCAAGCACATGTTAATAAAAAATTACAAAAAATATACATTCATATATAAAAAATATATATATATATATATATATATATATATATATATATATATATATATATATATATATATATATATATATATATATATATATATATATGTATCACAAATACATAAAACATATGCATCATATATATATATCTATCTATCTATCTATATATATATATATATATATATATATATATATATATATATATATATATAAAACATACAAAAATGACTAGATGGAATAAATGCAAACATTACTAATGATAAAAATTATTACTAAAAATTTTAAGACAAAACCATCTTAAAAAGATACTATCCCTTCACCCATATCTAAATAAAACATATCAAATTAAATGCAAATTACATACACACACTAAATAAATAAATGCCCTCCTGCAAGTGCTTATATATATAAAATATGAATAATAATATTCACAAATTTCACCAAGTTCGTTCACTGTGTTAACTTTTGTTGTATACACTTTATAGTATCTATATTATGTATGCCCTTTGTCTCAAAATGGGTCATAGTGGAATGAAATCATTCAATCCAGCTGGTATTGATGCATTCAACATAACTTGCCATTTATATTCTAATAATTCCACTTTTAGTTTTACATCACCTCCTCTTTCATTTACCAACACCCTATCTATGACAAAAAATAAAAATCTCTTGAAGTTTGTACAAACTATACTATGTGAATATAGAGCATTGTGAGAATCATGATTCTTAATAGCCCTAAGGTGTTCACCTGTCCGGTCTTTCAACCTTCGGATAGTCTTACCAACGTAAAAGGCATTACAGTTGGTACACGTTGCTAAACAAACCACTCTTTGGGTGTTATAATTCACCTTACCTGGGCATGGGATGGTCCGATTAAAACCCTGTGCACTTACATAAGGTCCGTCATTTATAAATCTACAATATCTACAAGTCCCACATCTATTCATTTTTGATATTGTATTTCTGGGGGCATGTTGTTCTAAAAAATCTTTAATATTTCTTCCCCTATAATACACTATTTTGGGAATATAACTAAACATATATTTGAGTTCCCAACTAAGACAAACATCCCATGCTGTGTGTACTAGTTCCTCTATCCCCTTTATCTGATTATTGTATTTTAAAACTAAAGCTCTCGAATCATTAAAATGTTTTCTTTTTAATGTCCTCAAAATTTCCGTATTACTCACCCTAAGTATAGGTGGAAACAGTGTCCCTCTTGTTTAATACCTCTTTATGTGTTTTAATCAACATTTTGAGAGGATACCCTCTTTCCAAAAACATCCCAGCCAGTGTATATAATTCTTTTTCCAATACTTTATTATCACTAATTAATCTGGACAGTCTTACCATTTGTCCCTTCACTATTCCTCTACATTGGTGAATAGGGTGCCAACTTTGGTAATGTAATAAGGCATTACTGTATGCTTCCTTCCTATATATTTTACTCTCAACAACATCACCAGTTTTAGTTAAAGTTATGTCCAAAAAATCTATTGTTTCAATATTCCATTTAATAGTGAATTTGATAAAACTTAGTAGTAGCATTAAGGTATTCAATGAAGAACTTAAATTGCTTATGTGAATTATGACTCCCTGAGATATCCAAAAGGAAATTACAAAATATGGCATTTAATGCATTCTTTTCATAGAGTTATATGTTGATGGATAAGAAAAAGAGATAGAGAAGAAATGATAAAACAGTGGTTCAGTGATTCAGATGTCTGTCACACTGCTTCATAGTCAAGGTTAAAGCACATCTCTGGTCACTGACGGTACAGAATTTGCAACTTTTCTCATTGCTTCTGTAGGCTTTCTCAAGGTCCTCACATTTCCACAAACCAGATAGACTTGGAATACTGAAACAGGTAACTGCAATAACAGGAATGCAGGCAAGAGGGCTTGAGGCACACACACAGTAGTAGTTTCCAAAGTTTATTCTTCAGACTTTACTTCAAACAATAAAAAACAGTAACCATAAAGCGGTTTTCGTCTCACCTCTTAGTGAGACTTCATCAGACAGTTGCAACAAGAATGTTTCAAACAGTAAATACAAATTCAAACCACATCAACGTCCTCCAAGCAAAAGACAAACCTGCCCCCACAAGTATGTATGCAGTAAGTATATTTGAATACGTGTAAATATAAATTTAGCTCATCAGTTTGAAAACACTCTTAAAAGACCTTTTAAAAGTATATTCAGACATATTTAAAAACCATGCTAACATTAAACCAATAGTTAAGGTAACAGTAAAAAGTGAGAAGTCAAGAATAAAGTGTAAAATTGAAAACAGTATAAAATAAAATACTTTACCACTGTGTGAAAAAGTATTAAAATCTTAAATAACTTTCAGTAGAAGTTAATAATGACAGTTCTAAAACTCCCTGGCTGCTTTCTGCCTCTCTTCCCCTCCTGGGGAGGAGAGGCTCGACAATGAGTAAACACTATAGAATCATGACTGAAGCCCTTTTAAAAGAGGCTGCTGCATTAGATGAAAAAATAAGAATGAATGCTGATTTTTCAAGGTACAAATTTGAATATGACAGATGCCTAACTAGTATAGACCAGCATATTACCAAACTGAAAGTCACTAAAATAAAGAAACTGAACAGAGACAGGGAAGCATATGCATCTGGCTCTGCTTATCCTAACCCCCCCCCCCCCCCACCATGACAAATTGTTCAGGCCCTTGGCCGAATTTTTGGATCAACGAGTGGTATCGATTATCATGCCAGGGTCAACCCTGAGTTAGATGGCAACAGGGGCCAGGGTCTGCCCCTACGTGCACAGGCCATAGGCACCACAAAGGAAACTACATGCGGCCAGAATGAAACTGGTAACCAGTATAGGAATAATAACAACAACTTTGGAAACCAGCAGAATTTTCTGTCACAAGCCTCAGGGTACAACCTGAGGCAGGGTCTTCCTAGGGTGAACTACAGGAGCTTGAACAGGTATTAGTATCGGACCCACAACAACCCAATGAGGAAAACAACTTTGAACTGGTATACAAAAGCCAAGGTGACTTTAAAATTTTTAATTTTTCCACACTGAAAGTGAGCATTGAGCAAGCGGATTTATTAGCGAAAGGATTAATAAACCCTCCTTTGCTGAAACTATAATTAACTTAAAATTATTCACAAAGAAGCTTAACTTTAGTTACTTGTTTGGGGCTAGACATCAACCTCAGAACATGTTTGTGAAGTGGACTTATTCAATTGCATTTGTGTACAAAATCAACATTATTAAGGAAGAAGAACTAGCAATTAATTTGGTTCAACAGGCATGGGTGAGGGTGATGCTACCTGACAAGGGTGGAGGACTGGTTATAATGAATAATGATGAATATGTCAATAGAATGGAAAGGATAGTAATGACTGAAGCATACACGGAGGTGTCCCGTAACAAATTAAATATCACTTATGGGAAAATCTGTGCTAATTTAGGAGAATTGTTTATTGAGGCAAGGATTGACATGGATATATACAGTTTCTTATGTATGCCAGCACCTAGAATTCCAACTTTGTTTGGCATCCCCAAGATCCACAAGAGTGTCTTGGACCCACCAATGAGACCTCTTATGGATTCCAGGAATAGCATCACTTACCCATTAGCCAAATACATTGACCAATTTTTTTGCAGAAATATGTAAAATTACAAAAACAGATCTGCAAGGACTCATGGTCCATTTTAAGGAGTATACAGGGCTTACAGCTTAATGAGGGCTTCAATTTCCTAACTATAGACGTTAAAGATTTGTACATGTCCATCCCACATGTTGAGGGTGTAGAACAGCTCAGCGTGATACTGCTAGAACTGGAGGCCCCTAGAAGCTTAATTTCTCTGCTCACTGAACTGTTGGACATAGTGTTGTCTAATAATTATATTACCTTCAACAACAGGTTTTTCGTCCAGTCCATCGGAGTAGCAATGGGCTCCCCCTCTGGAGCCAGATTCACCAACCTATTGATGGCTTCTTGGGAAAATGAGTTTATTTTAAATGTACCTGAAATTAGAAGCCAAATACACTTTTATATAAGATACCTGGATGATATCTTTATGTTGTTTAAGGGTGATGAGGTGGAAGCTAACAATCTAGTGACATACCTCAATAATATCACTGTTTTTTTACAGTTCACACATACTTTCCACATGGAAAGAATAGCTTACCTGGATGTTGACTTAAAAAAGGACGTAATTAATGGTTGCTATACAGCTCGTATTTTCAGGAAAGATATCTGCTCAAATGCTTTTTTACATTTTGACAGTTGTCATCCACTATTTCAAAAGCGTTCAGTGGTAAAACGCCAAATAGTACGAGCAGCTTGGATGGTTTCCACACAAGAGGAGTTTTTACTAGAATGTAATCAGCTTCAGGACATGTTTATCAAGAGGGGATATCCTCCACCTATGGTTAGGGAACTGGTAAGAGAAGTACAAAACAAGATGCATAGGGACATGTACCAACCTATACTGGGGGTTAAAATTAATGAGGAACAAATGGAAATCAACCAAGTTCGGATGGTTCATGATGATGCTCCTTTAGTAGGGTCCACGTTTATTACTACTTTTAGTAGCAATAGTTATGATATCAAAGACATCATTAATAAGAACTGGGATTTAATAGTCCTTGACCACAATTTACATGCTAAATTGAAGGACCCCCCCTAGAGTAGTTTTTAGACGTGGTAGGAATTTAAAAAGCTTATTACAGACTAGGAAGGAAGACAGTTTAGGAAGCAAGAAGAAAGGGATGATAAAGTGTAGCATGTGCCCCCAATGCCCCTTCATGGAGATTGGGGTCAATTTCTCGATCAGAGGAGCGCCATATGCATCAAAGGGTAAATTTGACTGTAATACTAAAAGTATAGTCTATCTGGCCCAATGCCAAGCCTGCCCAGCTTTTTATATTGGGAAGTCGGACAGGAAACTAAAAGAAAGGGTTTACGAACACCTTTACAGCATTAGAACATCAACGCAGGAAAATGCTCTGGCTAGACATGTGAGTGCTTTTCCATTACACTCTTTTAAATTTAGAGAGATTGACCAGGTTACGAGTGATGGAAGGGGTGGCCCTAGTTCATTATTCCTAGAAAAACTGTAATTAATATGACAACTTCATACCAGGGCCTGCTACCCACCAGGACTGAATGAAGTTTATTCCATATCTTGCATCCTTAAACTAAAGAGTTTAATAAGGTGAATATATGCCTTATTCACTTTGAATGTGTCTTCATTTAGAGTTTTTTATGTGAATGTGTACACTCTTACTCCACCTTTTATCATATTCACTGGACGTCCTTTACAGGATTGTTTTTTCTGCTCCAGTCTTTATAGCTTTTTAGCTTGATGGTTTTAAATTCAGACAACATGGGGCTAATATATGCGCTTTATCATATATTTTTTCATGCTACATTTTAGAACTGTCATTATTAACTACTACCAAAAGTCTCGACAATGAGTAAACACTATAGAATCATGACTGAAGCCCTTTTAAAAGAGGCGACTGCATTAGATGAAAAAATAAGAAGGAATGCTGATTTTTCGTGGTACAAATTTGAATATGACAGATGCCTAACTAGTGTAGACCAATATATTACCAAACTAAAAGTCAGTAAAATAAAGAAACTGAACAGGGATAGGTACAACTTTGGAAACCAGCAGAATTTTTGGTCACAAGCCTGGAGGTACAACCCGAGGCAGGGTCTTCCCAGGATGAACTTGAACAGGTATTAGTATCAGACCCACAACAACCCAGTGCGGAGAACAACTTTGAGCTGGTATACAATAGCCAAGGTGACTTTAAAATTTTAAATTTTTCTACACTGAAAGTGAACATTAAGCTAGCGGATTTATTAGCAAAAGGATTAACCTTTCTTCCATCTCACAAAGCCTCCTTTGCTGAAACTATAATTGACTTAAAATTGTTCACAAGGAAGCTTAACTTTAGTTACTTGTTTGGGGCTAGACATCAACCTCAGAATCCGTTCTATGTACATAGTACCTATTGCCCCCAACTACACCTGACATTAACAATGTTTGAACATGTTTGTGAAGTGGACTTATTCAATTGCATTTGTGTACAAAATCAAAGTAAAGGGAAAGGTCACAACGTTACTAAGGAAGAAGAACTAGCACTTAATTTGGTTCAACAGGCATGGGTGAGGATGATGCAACCTGACAAGGGTGGAGGACTGGTTATAATGAATAATGATGAATATGTCAATAAAATGGAAAGGATAGTAATGACTGAAGCATACACAGAGGTGTCCCATAACAAATTAAATATTGCTTACAGGACAATTTGTGCTACTTAGAAGAACTGTTTATTGAGGCAAGGATTGACATGGATGTATAAAGTTTCTTATGTATGCCAGCACCTAGAATTCCAACTTTGTTTGGCATCCCCAAGATCCACAAGAATGTCTCGGACCTACCAATGAAACCTCTTGTGGATTCCAGGAATAGCATCACTTACCCATTAGCCAAATATATTGACCATTTTTGCAGAAATATGTAAAATTACAAAAACAGATCTGCAAGGACTCATGGTCCTTTATAAGGAGTATACAGGATTTACAGTTTAATGAGGGCTTCAGTTTCCTAACTATAGACGTTAAAGATTTGTACATTTCCATCCCACATGTTGAGGGTGTAGAATGGCTCAGCCTGATACTGCTAGAACTGGAGACCCCTAGAAGTTTAATTTCTCTGCTCACTGAACTGTTGGACATAGTGTTGTCTAATAATTATATTACCTTCAACAACAGTTTTTTTTGTCCAGTCCATCGGCGTAGCAATGGGCTCCCCGTGTGGAGCCAGCTTTTCCAACCTAGTTATGGCTTCTTGGGAAAGGGAGTTTATTTAAAATGTACCTGAAATTAGAAGCCAAATACACTTTTATACAAGATACCTGGACAATATCTTTATGTTGCTTAAGGGTAATGAGGTGGAAGCTAACAATCTAGTGACATACCTCAATAATACTACTGTTTTTTTACAGTTCATACAAACTTTCCACATGGAAAGAATAGCTTATCTGGATGTTGACTTAAAAAAGGATATAATTAATGGTTGCTACACAGCTCGTATTTTCAGGAAATATACCTACTCGAATGCTTTTTTACATTTTGGCAGTTGTCATCCATTATTTTAAAAGCATTCAGTGGTAAAAGGCCAAGTGATATGAGCAGCTCAGATGGTTTCCACACAAGAGGAGTTTTTACTAGAATGTAATCAACATCAGAACATGTTTATCAAGACAGGATATCCTCCACCTATGGTTAGGCAACTGGTAAGAGAAGTACAAAACAAGAGGCATAGGGGTATATAACAACCTATACTGGGGGTTAAAATTAATGACGAACAAATGGAAAGCAACCAAGTTCAGATGGTTCATGATGATGCTCCTTTAGTAGGGTCCATGTTTATTACTACTTTTAGTAGCAATAGTTATGATATCAAAGACATCATTAATAAGAACTGGTATTTAATTGTCCTCGACCACAATTTACATGCTAAATTGAAGGACCCCCCTAGAGTAGTTTTTAGACACAGTAGGAATTTAAAAAGCTTATTACAGACTAGGAAGGAAGACAAAGGGATGATAAAGTGTAGCACGTGTCCCCAATGCCCCTTTCTTGGAGATGGTAGGGGTGGCCCTTGTTCATTATTCCTTAGAAAAACTGGAATTAATATGGCAACTTCGTACCAGGGCTTGCTACCCGCCAGGATTGAATGAAGTTTATTCCATATCTTGCATCCTTAAACTAAAGAGTTTAATAAGGTGAATATATACCTTATTCACTTTGAATGTGTCTGCATTTAGAGTTGTTTATGTGAATGTATACACTCTTACTCAACCTTTTATCATATTCACCGGATGTCCTTTACAGCATTGTTTTCTCTGCTCCAGTCTTTATAGCTTTTTAGCTTGACGGTTTTAAATTCAGACAACATGGGGCTAATATAAGTGTTTTATTATATTTTTCATCCTACTTTTTAGAACTTTCATTATTAACTACTATCAAAAGTTATTTAAGGTTTTAATACTTTTTCACACAGTGGTAAAGTATTTTATTTTATACTGTTTTCAATTTTACACTTCATTCTTGACTTCTCACTTTTTACTGTTACCTTAACTATTGGTTTTAATGTTAGCATGTTTTTTAAATATGTCTGAATATACTTTTAAAAGGTCTTTTAAGAGTGTTTTCGAACTGATGAGCTATATTTATATTTACACATATACAAATATATTTACTTCAGACATACTTGTTTTACAAGAAGCTGGATTTTTAAAGAAGCATACAATGGGTTAATTGTTCTTTCCTGCTTACCTTGGGGGCGGGTTTGTCTTTTGCTTGGAGGAAGTTGATGTGGTTTGAATTTGTTTTTACTGTTTGAAACATTCTTGTTCCAACTGTCTGATGAAGTCTCACTAAGAGGTGAGACGAAAACCGCTTTATGGTTACTGTTTTTTATTGTTTTTATTGTTTGTTTGAATCAAAGTCTGAAAAATAAACTTTGGAAACTACTACTGTGTGCGTGCCTCAAGCCCTCTTGCCTGCATTCCTATTTTTGCAGTTACATTTCCACAAACCAACAGGGTGGTTGACTGAGAATCTGTGAAGAATTTTGTTTAAAACTTGAGGAGTCAGTTCAATAAAGCTGTTTTAGTTTACCAAGGATACTATTTCTTTTTGGCAAAATTTTAAATTAATGTTTTTCTTTGGTTGACTGAGTAGTCTATAACTGTGTATAGTGGCTATGTGATCCAAGTCCTGGGCCAATAGTATAAATGTTAAGGTGCAGCATTACCAGTTTGTAGACCTGGGTTCAAAAACTGATTGGGGCACAAATGGGCAGCAGTATCTGCACAGAAGAAAGGCTTGGCAATCTACATCCATTATATGCCACAGAGACCTTATAGGGGTCTAACCATATAGTTGCCCTGAATCGATTTCAACTAGGGGTTAATTACTTGCTTGCTTTTTATATGATCAAGATAATTGCAGAAAAGGATCAAAGATGGAACAAATTACTCACCCGCTTAACAAAGTGAATTACAATTAAAAATGCATGAGTTGTTCCAATGTAGTGAGTAAAATATCACTTGTTCAAGCTGCCCTGTCCAATCAACTATTATGAGTAAAACATTGTCGGCTACATAAATTGTTTAAGTGATTAGTTTAATTTTGTAGTACAATGAGATCAGATTCCTATGTTGGTTTTAGAGGTGAAAATGGTGAAACTTTTGTATTGGTTGTTAGTGAAAAGACTAGTTTTCCTCTGATCAAGTAACAAATACAGTTATAAAAAAAAATTTGTGTAGAAGTAAGGCTGCCTGCATAAAGCCTTCCTTGGTTTATTATGCAGAATAATGGATGTTATAGCCCTTGGTATTTTTGTTATAATAACTGATTCAACTGCTATAAAACTTACAACGGTATTCTGAAGATATAGATCCTTGCAGAGCTTGGAGAAAGGGTTTTCATAGTAGTTCAGGATATTTAGTCTTGGGAATTACTGTGGGAGTCAAAGTATCATCCCACATGAATCTACAGTTATTTGTAAAGTTTCTGGTTATGATGTAGGTGAGTACTGAAAGGCTGTGAGTTGTTTTTAATGTGCTGAAGGAATCCAGACTGGTGACAATATGTGACATTGAGTAAGTGGCAAAATCATCTGGTTGCACTAAAAATACACAGTTATGACAATTTATCTGCATACTAAATTAACCATGTGTAGATAAAGTGATGGGTTCCCATGATTTTTTCCTCAGTATTCAGAATAGTTTGTGATATAATTTTATCATTGTGTTCAAACCTCTACAAATTAGTTTATACAATAGGAAACAATCCACCTTCTTAGATGTTCAAGCTTCCAAATGTCAAACACTTAATGAATAAAATCAAACTTTAATAATGAACAAACTTCAATAAAATATAAAACCATACGTAAACACTTTTGAAAAGCTGGGACATCTAAGCAGGTGGATTGTTTCCTAGTCTATTGTTTTCCTGTGTGGTTCTGAGTTTGTAATTTATTCAATCTGTCAGTGCTGTTTCAATCTATCTATTTATCTCTCTCTCTCTCTCTCTCTATATATATATATATATATATATATATATATATATATATATATATACATATATTGTAGTATTGTAGTGCTTTTAATAAATAAAACCTCCAAGTGACATCTGTCGTACATCTGTCTTATCAACACACTTTGGTCAACAAAACAGATGATCAACAGGTGTGAGAGATTGAGTATCTCTAGGAATGGGGAATATGCCCCTTCCCTGAGATTGTATAATTAGCAGCAAGTGTTGGGGGAGCAGCACACCACATGGGAGTTTGGGGGATTACCCCCTTCAAAAAATGATAGATTCATTTTGCATGGTCTAAGGTTGTGCCTTGGAATATGTGCATTAGGGTGTCAATGTTTTTTTTCTAAATGTTTGCAGTCAATGTTTTTAGTGTTGATCTACTGAAGTTTATATTAATTTCCGTAGATCCATATAGATAGGTGGATAGCTAGAGAGATAGATAGGCAATGACTCCTATCCATCACAGTAAGCATGGGTTCCTATCAATCACTGTACACTGGGGCCAGGGAATTTGACTTTTCCCTACTTTAGTATGATATCTAAGTTGTGTGTGTGTGTATATATATATATATATATATATATATATATATATATATGTGTGTGTGTGTGTGTGTGTGTGTGTGTGTGTGTGTGTGTGTGTGTGTGTGTGTGTTTGTGTAGGTAGTGTGGTGTTTAGGGGTATTGTCTCCCTGCCCTGCAAAATTTATTTTTCTTTTTGCTGTTTGTTTTCAGTCTTTTTTTATGTGTAAGTTCTCAGACTTTCAGGCGTACATGCATGTGACATAGAATCGTACATCTATCCATCTATCTATATAGAGAGATATATGACAGAAAAAGAGTGTATATATGTCTATATACATGTATATACATGATCACATAGAGAGAGAGAGACCAAAATAATCACATAATGAAGTCAAATGTCTCTCTTTTATTTGTGAATAGGAACAAAAACACATACTGAGAACTGTATAGTTGAAGTGTCAGGAGAACAAATCATAGCAGCTGGCCTTTCATAAAGCCAATGTAATCTTTCTTAAATAGTTCTGAAAGAATGTGTCTATTCTTTGTACATTATTGTGGTGTAGAACATGTAATCAGTATTTAATGCTCAATCTAGACTTACAAAAGATTTGCAAGATATATTCCTAGTGCTTGAAGTGGTGAAGCAATTGAGCTTGATTCTAGTTGCCTAGGTGATCGTTGGCACATTGGCACTAGATGGTGTTTCTGTGAGGTTTGCTGGCATTTTTATTAGCTGAGAAATAGTTTGATATAAGTGGCCACATAAGAACAATTCAGGTGAAAATCAATAGAAAGCTTTTGTTCTCAGAAGCATGAATTATGGAGCTTTGCAGGATGTCAGCAACACTTTTCAAGTGTACAAAGGATCAGACAGGAAATCCACACACCAGTAACATGAAGGCAAATCTACAGCAGCAAAGAAAAGGGACTGCTAGTGGATAAGTTATTTTAAAATTATAAGCCAAAAGAAGACTTTCTGGCAGAAAAAGACAGCTGCTACACACCAGGTATATGACGTCTGGAAAAACATATTATGGTTCTGTGTGACAAAGGAATCATTCACTGCTGGAAAACAGAAAAAACTATTGGAAATAATTATAATAATATGAAGCCTGAGTAGTGATCTGTATTAGTGATAATGTCTTCAGCATCACTAACTGCAATTTTATGTGTTCATGGTTCAATAAAATTCATTACTATGTTAAAACAAATAACACATTACATAAATTGTTTTTGGATCATTCAGTAGTGTCTCAAATTGTAGTGATTAGTCAGCTGCCCATGTCATTATTTAATTCAGTTCTGTCTCTGAGATTTTGCATGTACACATATGGTATGTTATTTGAAACTGGTTTGCACATAAAATTAGATCATAGGTTGACATGCAGACCACTAATAATCAAGGCCATTAATTAAATAGTCACTTTACAAGTTAGGTGTTGTAATGCTTGTGTTCTAATGGTGATAAACACATAGCATTGTCTAAACTATACATAGAAATGTAGTGATAAAAATTACATTATCTGCATATTTAAGTGAATTCACTTACAGCATACCATTAAAATAATGCTTTAGTGCTTGATATACCTACCAAAAAACAGATTCAACTGGTCAAGTTGCACTTTATATCTAGTTCAGCTGAAGAAACAAATATTTATTCATGGTAGAAAAGGATAACTACCTACTTCAAAAAACTCAACCCAAGAATTAACAGTGCACTCTTTCCACAAACCAAAGAGATAGT
This sequence comes from Protopterus annectens, assembly GCF_019279795.1. NCBI lineage: Eukaryota > Metazoa > Chordata > Ceratodontiformes > Protopteridae > Protopterus > Protopterus annectens. The sequence continues at coordinate 1,959,947,919 of NC_056728.1, forward strand.
GAAGAATATGAGGAAATAACTCTGTGTTCTTCTGCCCAGTATTGCTAGTAAATTAATGATATATCATAGTTCTACAGAGGGGCAAAACTCGCAATGAGCTACTTCTTCTGCACATGGGTTCCTGCTACAAGTTCTGATATATCACAGCATTGTAAGCTAGATGTCAGCAGTAATTCTGCATACAGCTACAGGAATTCTCTTTCAGTGTAAGATGTTTTCATGACGTAAGTTATCATGTGACATAAGTTAAATGCCCAACAAAACACAAAAGCCTCCCTCCCCCATAGCTAGTTTCCTCCTGGAGTTTACTTATATCTCCCACAGACTGTGGTGCCATTTTTAAATCCTGTCGTGAGCATCCACAGCTCCTCTGTGCTGGTCCTGCGGTTTAGGCTGCTTATTTTTGCCTCTCGTATTCCATCCCGGGTGCTCCCTCCATTCTTTAAACGCAAAAGGAATACCTCCGGCCATCACCTGAAGACACCCTGAATTGGCCAGCTTGCCTGGTACTTAGAAAAATACTATTGAGAAGACACCCCCCCCCAACAAGATTGTGTAAATTAATCCATCCCGGGTGCTCCTTCCCTGCTTAAACGCAAAAGGAATACCTTTGGCCATCACCTGAAGAGACCCTGAATTGGCCAGCTTGCCTGGTACTTAGAAAAATACTACTGAGAAGACACCCCCCAACGAGATTGTGTAAATTAATCCATCCCTGGTGCTCCCTCCCTGCTTTAAACACAAAAGGAATACCTTTGGCCATCACCTGAAGACACCCTGAATTGGCCAGCTTGCCTTGTACTTAGAAAAATACTACTGAGAAGACACCCCCCAACAAGATTGTGTAAATGTATGTTGCTTAACACTGATTAAATGTAGATTTGATGTACTATCTATCGAGTTAATCTGCCCTCCCGTGTGTGTGTTCTAGCAGCCTACCACAGACCGTTTGCCCTCTCCGCCTCCTGTTATCACTACCCTAGAATATATTTAAACCTAAGACAGGTCCAACTATCCCGGCTGTTTGCTATCTCCTTCTACCATTAGGTGGCAGCATCTACCAATATAAATCCTAGATATTTTTTATAATCCCAACAAGTTTTATTGTTTCACAAACAGTTGGTTATGAGTTAATATCCTTAGACTGTAAATATCTTCTCCCCCCTGCTAAACCACCCTCTGTAAAGGCAGCCTTCTTTTTCTGGATGGAAATATTTAGCTGATACCTTCCAACTACAGCCTTTAAAGTGCTCATTGCTGATACTTTTTCTGCCATACTCAACTCTATTAAGCCTTCCGCCCTCCTGTAATTGTTCTTCCTACCAACTTTCCACCCTTTAGTCCTTCCTACCTTCTACCCCTCTAGTCCAACCACCTTTCCTCCACCTATCCCCTCCCCCATAGCTAGTTTCCTCCAGGAGTTTACTTATATCTCCCACAGACTGTGGTGCCATTTTTAAATCCTGTCCTGAGCATCCACAGCACCTCTCTGCTGGTCCTGTGGTTTAGGCTGCTTGTTTTTGCCTCCTGGTAGGTTTTTTCAGCATATCTGTCTATCATTTGCAAGCCTCTAATCAACTATTGTGCTAAACTCTGTGTTTTTACTTGTAACTGTGTTTTAGGGTTATAGATGGCCTTGTGCTGATGGCTATCACTCCAATGGAATGTTTGTAACTGTATTGTATGGTTATTGTTGGCCTCCTACTGATGGCTTCATTTATCTGTGACCTACGTGTTTTTGACCTCTGCAAGCTGCTTTTGGGATGAATGGGGCTCTTTTCTACACTGACTAATACTGCATTACTTTTGTATGGGTACAAGGGGCTTGATTGAATACTGCTGGCTTGTCACGACCAGAAACCTGGTATAATGATGTCATGTTAAAAGGACACCAACCAAAGTGCATCGCTGAATGCTGGATGGCCTGTTAAGGTAGAATAACAATCCCCCTTCAAGTCTTCCACTTAAAATCTGGTTTAGCAGCCATTTTTCTTTCCATTTGTAACTCTAAGGGCTCCACACAGCTTCTACATGGTTTTGGGGATCGTTTTGCCCTATATACTGTACTGTTTGACTGCTTGCTTTGTACTGTGTCACTTGCCCTTTGCATAGGTTAATTACCAGCTTAGCATCTGTAAGCTGCTTTTTGGGATGAGTGGGTTTCTTTTTATGTTGTTGCCAGCTGCATTACTTTAGTCTGAGTATACAGGGCTTGACTGTTGCACTTTGATGGCCTAGTCTGCTCTCCAGATGCCCTATTAAAAGGACACCAGTGAACTTTTATCATTGAAGGCCTTTATTTCTTTTTCAAGGTGTAGCAATGGTCCTACTAGAGCCTTTAGCTTAATTACTGGCTTAGCAGCTATTTTTCTTTTCCATTTGTCTCTATAAGGGCACCACATGGCTTTTATATTGTTTTGAAAACTGTTTTGAAAACTGTTAAGCACAAGTTATTGCACAGCATGAACATATCGTAGTTTACTGTGTTAGTCTGTTGAGCACTATATATTGCACTGCTTAGAGATTTTATAGTATTACTTTATCATCTGCGGTGGTGGTGCTGTGGTAGCGTTGTCGCCTCACAGTTAGACGTTGCCTGTTCGATTCTCAGTTAGAGCATCTTCTGTGTGGTGACATGCATGAATGGGCATTCCTTCGTTGAAGGTTGTGTGTTAGGCCCGGCAAGCCAGCACGTAAAAATCTACTGCCAATCATTAGCGGACCGGAGTTTTGCTGGGCGACCCATAACCGGGAAAAGCCGAAACACACAAATAAACAAACTTTATCATTCACCCCCTGCTTTCTGCTGCTTATATTTGGCTGTACTGCTGTATAACCCTGTCCTCTCAAATGGACTAGGCTCACTGATAGCATACTGAACTGCTGAATGAATGTTTTGTTCTATTTAATGAAGCCTGTATTACCTAACTTGTATTGTTCATAGCATAATGTCTGCTGCTTTCCATTGTTAATCCCCTAAACCTAATCTTTTTCTACATACTTGCTCTAGCCTCATCTAACCATAGACTCTCTCTACTACTGTGCTTTGTTACACCCTCACTTCTTCTCTAAACATCCCTTATCTTCTACCTTTCACCTTTCCCCTCTACATCTGCAATATTAACTAACTCAGTGTTGTCTCCCTCTCCTCTACAGTAATCCATCCTGGGTGCTCCCTCCTTACTTTAAACGCAAAAGGAATACCTCTGGCCATCACCTGAAGACACCCTGAATTTGCCAGCTAGCCTAGTACTTAGAAAAATACTACAGAGAAGACACTCCCCCAACAAGATTGTGTAAATGTATTTTGCTTAACATTAATTAAATGTAGACTTGATGTACTATCTACAGAGTTAATCTGCCCTCCCGTGTGTGAGTTCTAGCAGCCTACCACAGACTATTTGCCCTCTCCCTCTCCTGTTATCACTACCCTAGAATATATTTAAACCTAAGACTGGTCCAACTATCCCTGCTGTTTGCTATCTCCTTCTACCATTAGGTGGCAGCATCTACCAATATAAATTCTAGATATTCTTTATAATCCCAACAAGTTTTATTTTTTTCACAAACAGTTGCTTATGAGTTAATATCCTTAGACTGTAATTATCTTCTCCCCCCTGCTAAACCACCCTCTGTAAAGGCAACCTTCTTTTTTTGGCTGGAAATATTTAGCTCATATCCACGGTGCTGGTGCTGCGAAAGTATTGTCGCCTCACAGTAAGATGCTGAGCGGTTCGACTCTCAGCTAGAGCGTCTTCTGCATGGAGACATGCATGAATGGGCGCACCTTCATTGAAGGTTGTGCATTAGGGCTGGCAACTCAGCATGTAAAAATCAACTCCCAATCATTAGCGTACCAGACTTCCGCTGTGGCGACCCCAAACCGGGAAAAGCCTAAAGACACAACAACCTTCCATCTACAGCCTTTAAACTGCTCTTTGCTGATACTTTTTCTGCCATACTCACTTCTAGTGTTTTTTCCCTCTCCGTTCGCCCTATGGGCTCACTCCGCTCCCCTACCCTGCCCCAAATTCCCAGCTGCCCCCAGTACTTCTAGCTTTATTCCTATCTTACCCCACCCTCTCAGCCTAATTACCCAATACCAGCTCCCCCTCATTACTCCTCCCACCTATAGCCATCTTTCTTAAACTCTGTAATCTGTACTCCACCCAATAATTATTGTCCCCTCCTCTTTCCTTAAATCTCTAGAATACTTCCATCACTTTCTTCTTCATAGCCTTCTCCATTTTCCTAACCACTCATACCCCTCTCTCTTTGCTCCAACATGTTTTCCTCAAGTTATCACACCCTCCAGTCCCCCAGCCTCCTCTTTCTATCTATCTCTTCCTACTATCCTTATACTATGCTACCTCATATTCCACCTATGCTTGTCCAATACCACCTACAAAGACAACTACCATACAAACTCACCTTCCCCCTCACTCTTACTCCCATTTCCACTCTATCTCCTCTTCTCTCATTTAGCCCAACCCTTTGCACCTATTCCACCCTAAACTCTTCTCTAAAGTCAAGATACTGTCACCTGCGCCAATCAAACAATCTACCAAAATTCATGTCTGGCAGACCAATATGGCTAAATATCTCCTTCAACAACCTAGTCCAAGCTGATGATATCCATCCTAACCCTGGTCCTACATCCTTTATTAACAACACTCAGCCCTTACCCTCTTCCTCCTATCTCAACACCCTAAAGATTCTTACAATTAATGCACAAAGTCTAAACAACAAAGTACACCACTTTCAAGCTTGGTTAAGCCATAACCAACCAGATATCTTAGCCATCTCTGAAACCTGGCTCAAGCCCTTTATCTCCGACTTCGAGATTCTTCCCCCAGGATTTCATTGTCTCAGAAATGACCGACTAAATAAAAAAGGTGGAGGCACTGCCCTAGTCTACTCCAACCTTCTTGCTTTAATTCCCCTCCAAATTCCAATTCCTCAATTCCAGAACACTGAACTAACTGCTGGAATTCTAAAACTAAATAAACATAAAAATATCTGCATCATTGCCCTATATATCTCACCTGGTAACAATATCCCTACACTCGAAAATATTCTCCTATGGGCCTCTACTGAAATTAGCTATGAAACTTAGATCCTTGGTGATGTGAATATTGACTGGAATAAAATCAATTTCCCCTCTCACTCCATATCCATTAACCTCTATAACTTCACTCAAATAATCCTTTCCATCACTCGACCTAACAAAATAAACCCTCCCGGATCCACTATAGATTGGATCCTAGTCTCAGATCCAAATAAAATAACCAATTCCGGCACAATTCCTGATACCTTTAGCGACCACCTCCCAGCCTTCATGCATCACTGAACTAGTTCCTCCACACACCAGCATCAGTACATTCAGACTCGTAACATCAGTAGCCTCAACCCAACTACTTTCTCAAATACTTTCAAACAAATGAACTGGCAAATTATAAACATCCTTCCTCTTGACAAGGCTATAGAATACTTCAACTCTGTCTTCCCTGATACTTTAAACTCACTAGCCCCACTAAGAAACTAAAGGATAAAAACTAAAACTGCTCCTTGGCTATCCAAAGAGACAAAACAGATTATGCACCACAGAGACAAACTATGGAAGCTTTACCAAAATAATAAACTGGCCAATACCTTGCTCCAATATAAACAGCTCCACAACCGTGCAAAACAACTAATCACCAAAGACAAAAAAACCTACTATATCAAACTTCAGTCCAATAACAATAAAAACCCAAAAAAATTCTGGAACTCAGTAAACTCACTCCTCAATCCAGGCTCCAAGAATAATCCCTGTCCTGACCCAAGTAAATCTGATCTCGAACTAGGCTCTGAATTTAACTCATTTTTCATAGACACTATTACTACCCTTACCAAGACATTTCCCAATAATAACCCAACTGCTCTACACTCTCCCCCTTCTAACTCACCTCATCTTTTTGAACTCAAACCCATCTCCACTAACTTTATAAAAAAAACTTTTGCCCAAACTTAAACCTTGCTCTAACGTTCTTGACAATATTCCCTCTTCCTTCCTAAAATGTGCTGCTGATGGCATTGCGCTCCCAATCAGCATCATTATCAACCGATCCATAAAAGAATCATACATCCCCAAACTCTGGCGCTCAGTTTATATTCTTCCTCATCATAAAGGAAGCAAAAATACCAGCATATCAAACGTTTGTCCCATTGCTTTGCTCTCACCAATCTCCAAAATCCTAGAAAAATGCATCCACCTCCAACTTGTAACTTTCCTGACCCAAAACAATCTTCTCACTCCTATCCAGCATGGCTTCCGTCCAGGCCATAGCACAATAACCACTCTACTCTCTTTCCTAGAAACTGTCAATCAAGCCCGAGATTCAGGACACTTAGTTTCTACTGTTTTACTCGATCTGTGTAAAGCCTTTGATACTGTTTCCCACAAGCACCTTCCCTGTCATATCTCAAACCTTAATCTCTCATATAATGCTTTATCCTGGTTCTCCAGCTATCTGTCAGACAGATCACAGGCAGTCAAATGGAAGAACTCCATCTCTTCCTTCCTACCTACCCCTACTGGTGTACCACAGGGATCCATCCTTGGGCTAATGCTTTTTAACATCTTTATCAATAACTTTCACACTGCTATTCCTGATGCTAAAATCATTCAATACGCAGACGATTCAACCTTAGTCTGATCTGCCTCAAACCTCTCTGAATTTCTGACTAAAACCCAAACTGCCTTCTCAACAACTGAAAACTAGATGCGCCAAAACCACCTCTCTCTCAATGCAAATAAATCAAAGATTTTGCTATTCCCTCCCACAAAGACCCTCTCCTATGATAAAAACAACTTCAAAGTCTATAGTCAAACCTACTCACCTATAGAAGTAGTCCCCTCTGCCAAACTACTTGGCATTACTGTAGAAGAACACCTCAAGTTTGATATTCATATTCAACAAAATATTAAGAAAACCTACCAAAAGTTAGGTATGCTGTATAAGAATAATCGCTTTCTCTCCAACTCTACCAGGCAAACTCTGGCCTCAACTTATCTTATTCCTTCCGTATTATACGGAGCCCCTGTCCTAACCAACCTGTCCTCCTCTATCACCTCTAAACTAGAAAACTGCTACAATAAAATCTCTAAATTTGCCTCAAAATCTAAAAATACCACCCATCACTGCCTAACTTACAATCCCTGAATTGGCTTGAACTCCCAAACTAACTTACAATCCCTGAATTGGCTTGAACTCCCAAACTACCTAGACTATCTCCAACTCACTACTGCACATAGACTCATATTTCACCCAAAAAAATGTCCCACTCTAACTAACATCCTTCCCCCTTATACACCCAACAGAGCTCTCAGATTTGAAAATCAGAACTTAATTACTATCCATAAACCTAAACGTCCTGCTGGCCAACTTCTCCTATCTTTCTCACTAAGCAAAAAATGGAATTCCCTTCCCTCCACACTAAGAACCATACCAAACTCAGAAAACTTCAAAACCCAACTATTCAGGCACCTGTCTACTAAATGGAAATGTACCCAACCTAGTCCAAGGGGGTTCTCACTCTGGTTCCCAAGCTCTACAACTCTCATAGTTATCTTCCTATGAGCCTATCTAAGCTCTCAACAATTTCTATAGCTTCTCTCTAAGCTCTCACCTCCTACAGCTACCATCACACAGCCCAACCTTGTAAATATTGTAAATAGCATTCTACTGTTGATGTGTGTATGTAAAGCGTATTTACATTTTCTTAAAAGGTTTGTATGTAAACTGTTTCCTCACCTAACCCATATCTGTTTTTCCTCAAATGAAACCGTGATCCCTACCTTCAAGCTTAATGAATTTGCTAACTATGCATGATATGGAATGCATTTATAAGTAACTATTCTACATAAGATTTTTAATATTAACTATCATTTGTATCTAAATTGTATAATGCATCTTGGAGCTTTTCTCCCTGGACCTCCACTGAAAATGGGTCAGTTTGGCCCAGTGGACTTCCCTGGTAATCAAATTGCAAATAAAAAATTAAAAAAGAAAAACAAAAGCTGTACCAGAACCACAAAACGTTTCTTGCAAAGTACTTTGAAATTCTCTTTCAGTGTAACATGTTTTCATGATGTAAGTTACCATGTGACATATGTTGAATGTCACATGGGTTCTGATATATCACAGTTGGATGTCAGCAGTAATCCTACATGCAGCTATAGGGATTCTCCTTCCGTGTAACATGTTTTCATGATGTAAGTTACCATGTGACATATGTTGAATGTCACATGGGTTCTGATATATCACAACTAGATGTAAGCAGTAATCCTGCATGCAGCTATAGGGATTCTCTTTCAGTGTAACATGCTTTCATGATGTAAGTTATCATGTGATCTAAGTTGAATGTCACACAGTATTCCATGAGCAGCAGTAGAAGTCTGAAACGGAGTCTTTGTGTTCTCATATGATGTTAAGGAGTGATGTTTCAATTACCATAACATTACCAAGTCAGAAATTGTGGTTTGATTACTGGGACATGTACACTACCAAGAAAACTTTAACTTTTGTATTGATATTGTCAAAATTTATAGAATAAATAATTATATTTTGATGTGGCATGATATCCTGGAAGTTAGCTTTTCTGCTTTTCAGTGCTTGCACCACCAGTTCAATTATCTGCTGAAATGCCTTCTCCATGTAAGATACATAATATTCCAGTTTTGCCTGGGTTTCTTTCAAGGCCTTTGGCTTCCTTAAACACTCCAAAGACATTATGGCAGGCTGACCAGTGATGCTACATTATCCCTAGGTGTGCATATGACTCTGGATGCAGTGACATAGCATTGCATATTGGGCAGGTTTACTGAAGTGTTTCCATTGTTTTGCAGGGATAGGCTCTGACCACCACAACTGTAAAACCCAAAAATCCTGAAGTGGTGAATTGGATGATAGCTGGTTTAAGATATATACATGCATGTGTATAAATACACACACACACACACACACACACATACACACACACACACACACACACACACACACACACACACACACACACACACACACACACACACACACAAACATATATATTTAAATAATTTAATTTAAAGAAAAAATATGAGCCGGATGTCGATCTGAACTTGAGGTATAGAAAAGCTTAATGTAAAAGGAGTAGGAATGGGGATCAACAATTTAGTTGAAAATACAAAACAACATCTGTTCTTCCCTGGGAATAAGCTGGGTGAAAACCAGTGGGAATGCTAGAAAAGGGAGTCATCTTAAAAAACAAAAGTTGAATTTGCCAAGATGCAACAAATGTGTGCATTTACAGTCATGCATTATAACATATGCCATTCATAGTAAGCACATAAAAACATCTGCACCATGGACATTTTTTTTCACTTTTCACACTGAATATTAAAACATAGTTTCATGATGATTTTGTTGTGTACAACTATAAACATAAGGTCAATTGAATCCTCTGCATATTATATTACTTGTCCTAGCTGTGATCTTCTGTCACACATTTTGCTCTCTTGTCTCCAAGTTTGTCACACATTTAATGACAAAAGATTAACAGTTACTGTAAGAGGTTGAAGAGATAATATCTAATCACAAAACAATTTAATAATACTAGAGTTTTCAGTCCCATATCTATAGCTTTCAGTATGACACACACATACAAGAAAATGATGGCTCACATCAGATAAATCTGCATAGATCTGGATTTGACATCTCACTCCAATGGACCTTCAGAACACAGGATGGGTGCCTTATCCCTCTTTGCCACACAAATAGCTTTTGATATGTATGTTGTGCTGTTGTTAAAGCAGCATAACACCTCCAGTACTAGTAAAGCTAATGTATAACATTGACTTACAGTCTGGATAGCTAATATTAAACTAACCTTATAAGGCATTCAGTTTAAATCACAGAGTGCGAGAACAGAAGTAATTGAAGAGACCATTTTACTCTGAAGCAAATTTAAAAGACCACCTGAAACGAATGGAACAGTTCTGTGCTGAAGTAAACATGAGAATGTAAATTTGTACTTTAGTTCAGAAAAAAGCTGCATCAGCAGCAGGTACATCACAAAACTAATGTTATGTATCGCACATGTGCCAGAGTACTGCAAGCTATAGGATGCAGAAGGGAACAACTATGACAAGGACACAAAAACAGTAAAACAGTTCTAATGTTATGTATCGCACATGTGCCAGAGTACTGCAAGCTATAGGATGCAGAAGGGAACAACTATGACAAGGACACAAAAACAGTTCTAATGTTATGTATCGCACATGTGCCAGAGTACTGCAAGCTATAGGATGCAGAAGGGAACAACTATGACAAGAACACAAAAACAGTAAAACAGTTCTAATGTTATGTATAGCACATGTGCCAGAGTACTGCAAGCTATAGGATGCAGAAGGGAACAACTATGACAAGGACACAAAAACAGTTCTAATGTTATGTATCGCACATGTGCCAGAGTACTGCAAGCTATAGGATGCAGAAGGGAACAACTATGACAAGGACACAAAAACAGTTCTAATGTTATGTATCGCACATGTGCCAGAGTACTGCAAGCTATAGGATGCAGAAGGGAACAACTATGACAAGAACACAAAAACAGTTCTAATGTTATGTATCGCACATGTGCCAGAGTACTGCAAGCTATAGGATGCAGAAGGGAACAACTATGACAAGAACACAAAAACAGTTCTAATGTTATGTATCGCACATGTGCCAGAGTACTGCAAGCTATAGGATGCAGAAGGGAACAACTATGACAAGAACACAAAAACAGTTCTAATGTTATGTATCGCACATGTGCCAGAGTACTGCAAGCTATAGAATGCAGAAGGAACAACTATGACAAGAACACAAAACAGTTCTAATGTTATGTATCGCACATGTGCCAGAGTACTGCAAGCTATAGGATGCAGAAGGGAACAACTATGACAAGAACACAAAAACAGTTCTAATGTTATGTATCGCACATGTGCCAGAGTACTGCAAGCTATAGGATGCAGAAGGGAACAACTATGACAAGAACACAAAAATTGCAACTGTTTTTGAGGCTACAACCCCTTTCTCTACTCATTGCACCATCCCCAATTCTATAAGGTATCTCTGAGGTCATAGCAGAGGACTTTGCTTTTGTGTGAATACAGATGTTTAATCTTTCCCAGTGGCAGTGTAACTTCAGCGCATACCTTTCACCTGTCCAGATTTTAGCAGGATGTCCAGATTCTTGCCTTGTATTTTTAATATGTTCCTCATAAAATGTGTTTTGTGGAAAATCATTGAGAACAGAATCCAGTAAATAATGACAAACATTGTATTTCAAACTTCATATTGTTCAGAAAATGCATGACGATGCAAAACCTATTATTTAAGCAACTTTCTAATTTTCTAAGAGCAGTATTTCAAATTTGTCTCAATTTTTGGGGCCTTGTCCCGCCATTATTTCAGCCTGTGTCCAGACTTATTGTGCTTAGAGAGGTTAAGAGGTATTCCTCAGAGTTAGGATATACAAGTAAAATTAATAGGAGCTGTTCTCCTTTTTAATCTCAATCAATTATCTAAGTCTATGAGGCACAAACCTTTGGATGTGAGTAAAGATTTTCTCCAACATCTAAGATTTTGTTGTAAATTGAATAAAAAGTTGTTGGAAAGCCAACATAATACAAACTTTTGTTTGATACTAGGGAATTCACAATTATGAAACCTGAGTGGCTATAACTGGAAGGAGGGATAAAAGATTAAAGAATTCATGACATATCTTGGACCTTGCCTTTACTTGATTTACTGGCAGGTTTCAGCATCCTAGAGTCCTTTTTCTAAATGGAACCAAGAAGGATAGTTGTATGTATAGTTTTTGACCCCCCCCCCCACAAACACATTTGCCTGGCATCAGTCTGTAGTGTTTGCACTAGATGTTTTTCTTTTCCATCCAAGCTGTAGCACTACATGCTTTCAAACAACAACACTTTATTGAATAATAGAGAACAATCCAGAAAAAAAGTAAGGATAAACAATATTTATAATGCAGTAAATATAAAAAGCTAGACATCTAACTGACATTATGCCATATGAGACCTTGAGATTTGATCGTACTCATCATACATGCACACACACACACACACACACACACACACACACACACACACACACACACACACATATATATATATCGAAATTACATTTTACCAAAACTGAAATAAGCGATCCCATGAAACTCAGTGCACTGAGCAGTTGTACATCCCAGTAGAGTGAGGATAAGGGAATATTCCCTTTTCCCACTGTAGTGTGATCACGGAGTTAGTATATATAATTAGTGGGGGTATGGGGGTGCAGGGAGGCTTGCCCCCCTGCATAAATGCATCTTTTGTGTGTGTGTGTGTGTGTGTATGTGTGTGTGTGTGTGTGTGTGTGTGTGTGTGTGTGTGTGTGTGTGTGTGTGTGTGTGTTTTATTTTTGTTCGGTGTTTTAAGTTTCACAAAAGTGCGTTTTCATTTAAACTCACTTTTGCTGAATTGGGATCACTTATTTCAGTTGTGGATATATATATATATATATATATATATATATATATAAGCAAGTTGAATGTTTTCTTAAACTTGAGCTTTAAAAACATTTCAATCACAAAGCTGCCCAACTATGTTTAGCATTTAATCCTATATACTTAATACTCTTTTGGAAGCAAATGTTTTATTATTATTATTGTTATTATTATTTGTTTACTGAGATAGCCGGATTGAGCATGAGGATAATTTTCAGTGGAGGCCCAGGAAGGAAAGCTCAATACAAAATATATACATTCAAGATTAGAAAAGGTTAATGTAAGAAAGGATAACAAGTCTTCTTTCAGCTTTTCCTGGTTAGGGATCGCCACAGTGGAACTCCGGTCCGCTATTTATTGGCAGTGGATTTTTACGGTGCTGAGTTGCCAGCCTGACACCTAACCTTCAAAGAAGGCACACCTATTTGCGCATGCACCTACCTGCAAGTCTTTAGATGTCATTCAACCATGGGGAGGACATGCAGACTCCACACAGAAGGCAATCCAGCCTAGAATCGACTAGGAGAACCTCTTGCTGTGTGGTGACAACGCTGACCGTTGCACCACCATGACTAAGAAAGGCGAACAAGTGTATTAAAAAATTGCTATTATCAAATATTGTTCAGAAGACAACCAGTTCATGTTACAGACAGGAGTAATTATTCTTAATTATTAAACCAAAAAAAGGAAAGTCATAAGATATGTTAAACATCTGGAACAACTTAGTAAAGTGACTGCAGTACAAAAACAGCAGAATAAGATAAGAGGGAGCAACCAACAGCAAATATGTAGAGCTGTTACAGGAAACAGTATTAGCACTGGATTCTTGGTTTAAGCTTAACTACAGCATTCACAGGTGAGTAACTTGGTCGCTACAGATGAGTTAAGAAATGAGGCTTGGTAACAAACCAATTTGTCCAGGGACATCTTCAGGTGGGTGTTAGGTATAAATAGTAATAGAAATAAAGAGGGTAGGGAAACAAAGCTAGTCGAGGGGAGATGACAGGGTTAAATGGTAGGATGATTGGGAGGAAATGAGGTAAAGTGTAGGGAGGGGCTTAATGAGTTTTATGTGAGTGTAACTGGGTAAGGAATCAGCTTTTGTCATGCAGTGCTTCAGCATTTCATTGCAGCTTGAGTGGTCAAAAGGCTGTATGGGTATGATCATGGCTTTCAACCATTTATCTCCACAATGAAGAATGCAGCTTTCATAATGTAGAACAAATGGGCAAAAGGTATTTTACTAATGGCTTTACCTAGAAAGCTCATAGGAGGGTTAAAAGGTGGTATTTTACTTATAGAATCGGCCTTTTAATGACATGATATTATTCAGTTCTATTTACCATTGATATCAGTTAAATTGCTAATGTGGAACATGTGACCGTCTGTTTCAGTGTGGAACGTCTGTGTGACAGACTCTTTCAGAGTGGAACTTTGATGAGCATGAACTTTTCATGACCCCATGTGGACCGTTTCTCAAAGTGATGTACACTTCATACATTTGGGTATGTTATGACTGTATTTTACTCTTTTGTTTTAAACATCTTAAGTTTCATTAAGAAGTGATTATTGATTTTAGAGCTGATTGCAGAGAACCAGTACTTGGGAGGAGCTGCCAAGGTCGCACTTTCTTTTAATTTGTGTAAGGGTGATTTTGCAAGGATAATTTGTAGTGCTTTTTATAGAAATGCTCCCAAGCATAATATATATATATATATATATATATATATATATATATATATATATGTATATATATATATATATATATATATATGTATTTATTTATTTTTTTTACAAGATAAGTTAACTTGGCCCATATAGTGCTGTGTTTGTTTGTACAGTAATTATGCAGCAACCCTGGTATTGTGCTGTTTAAGTTATCCATCATCACAGTTTTAGTTGCTATAGCCTTCAGTTGGTAGCACACTTTACATTCTGCATTTTATTAGCTGTACTTTAAATGCATAGATTCAGTTACTGATGTTTGTGTCATAATACCATTTTGTGGCAGCATGCTCTCTCACTGGCTGATGCAGGAATTTCTGAGGGATATGGCGGTGTCAGATTATCAAGGCTAGGGGATTGTAGTGGCTGAGTAGTTGATGAATAGGGTAGGCCCTTGGCAGCATTTAATGTTGTCATTAAGAGGTCTTGGTTTTGGGTATGCAGATTTACAGTTTTCTTTTCTTTTGCAGATGGGGAGGCACAGAGTTGTTTCAGTCGATGACCTGAAGGCAGTATATTTGAAGGGTGTGGATTTTGCTGTGGTGGATGTTCCAGATGCTGGAGTGGTGCACAATGAGGTTGCAGGTAATCTTACTTTATTAGATGTTCATTAATGTACGTCAGAGTTGGTGTGGATTGGGAGCAGAGTGGGTACAGGTGAGGATGATGTATGTCAGGTCCAGCATAAAGCAGGTTTGGGGATTATTATGGGGAGTTTATGGCTGTACACAGGTGGGGTGGAGTCACAACAATGTGACGTTTGTAGATGGATTGCTTGGTTGTCTGTGCTGCTTGAGTTTAGTTCTATTCTTCATGGGATTTGGCAGCAGCAGATGGGTAATCCAGATGGAGATATGTTATCTGGATCCCCTTTTTAAAGTTAGGTGAACAGTTTAACAGAGCATTGCAAGGTATGCATTTGTGTTGGGGGATGTGTGAGGAATGGGTTTCCATTGTTTAAGCAAGTTTAAAGGTCAAAGCAAGGTAATGTGTTTCTGAGGCTGTTAGTGGATGTAGGCCATGGTTTGTCTGATTTACCAGAGGTGAAGGCAATGCGATAAAAATAAAATAAAATTAAAACAAAATATGAGGGTTGAAATTTCAGGACAAGGCCAAGGTGGCTTCAGCTCCGATTAGTATAGTTGCACAGGTGACAGGATTATGTGACTTTACTAAATCTTGGATGGTGGTTTATATGTTTGAAGGGTTGGAGTAGGTTTGATAGTGTGAAGACTGGCAGACTATGGTTATTGACAAGATAAGTCTTGTGGCAACAGTTGGCATTGGGAGCTGGAGTTTCATTGGGATGCAATCTGGGGAGGTACTGGCTTGATGGAATCAATGAAGTCATTAAAGAGGATGTTTTGTTGGTTAGCAAATGTTGTTGTGGTCATTAGATGTTTTTGCCTTAGTGCATATAGTAGTTAGATTGCTATTAAATTGATCTTTTTGAAAGGAAATCTCATTTTGGTCATTATTACATCCTTTGGGTGGCAAATGGATATTGCGGTTAGGTAGGATTGCATGCAGTTGGGTTGCTTTGTTTAGGATGGTGTGATTTTTAGTGTTTTGGTTGTACATTTGGCAGGTAATGACTTGGAAATAATTACAAACCTATCGCTGCTAGTAGGACTGTGAGGATATGTTTGATTTCCAGAGGTTATACATGGGTATGGGTATCAATTTGGTGTTGGTGATAGTTCATCAGTTTAATTTCAGTGGTTTTGGCTTTGGGTACTTATATGACAGGGCTTTGCGAGGTTGATGACAGGGATCCATTTTTTTCTAAGAGGATGGAGTACACCGAATGATGGTTGGCTTCAGCCTTTTTAATGTACAGTTAGATTTATTTTAGAAGGTTTTGTTGGGAGTTTTAAAGGAGGCGGAACAGCCTGGTCAGACTGGTGGGTGGAAGAGAGTGGCAGGCTTGTCAATCTTCTTTTCCCCCTCTGGTGTTGGGTGTTCATTTCAATGAGTTGGGAAATGAAAGGGAGCAGTTGGATGCTGCTTGATAAGTAAAATAAGTGAGCAGAGGTAAGGACTTATTGGGTCAGGTTGTGCAAAGTCATGCTGCCCTAGTTAACAATTATATGAATGTTTATCATGTGATTAATAATTAAAATATTGGTTGGTCAATAAAGCTATGTTTATGGAATTTTAATAAAGTTCATCAAATGTAATTTCATGTGATCTGTGTTTATTGAGGGGACCAGGACAAAGATCTGTGGAGTTTCTGTAAGGTACAGATAAATGGTGCTAAGTTGGTTGCAGACGACTAAGTTGTAAGACAGAGGAGTATGATGTAGAATGCAATAAAATGGCTGAAAATAGATGCAGGAATTTTCAGTTGAAGGACAGAAGAGTATAATAAAGAAGGTTGGATGAAGTGTGTGAGAAACAAGGTTTTGCATATGAGGTTTATGAAATGTATGGGAATGAAACATAAAATGACTTCTCTTCTAGAGTTTTCAGATCACTAAACAAGCCTCTCTACCCACTTAGCTTGCTTATATCACATATTAACAACCACATTCAATAAAAAAAAATGTTTTTTTGTAACATGAATCAAAGCATACCCTAATAACCATGGATATTTGTATAACCTAGACAACCTATATATTAATGAGCACAAGGTAATAAAACACTCTCTAGTGTTATAAACAAAAACAACTCTTTTCTCTGCTGTTAGCTTTTCTGTCGCCATTATACACAAGGGACATGAACCTGTCTGCAAGCCCAGAATGTATAAGTGAAATTACACGTTTCTTGCTGAAAATGCCATTATTCAGCTAAGTTAAGTAACCTCTCATGAATGTCATTCTGTGGAGTTCAATATATGTTATGGCTAATGAGCACAAACCTCTCATAATATTTTTTTTCTTTTACAAATAACACAATAAATAGGTCTGCTGTGGTGGTGTAGATTCTCCTGCATACTCCTGAATGAAACTACATACACTCCATAATGTAATATCCATTCTCTTCTGTTGTAGAAGTTTCAAACATCTGTGTGCATGTGTGTGTGTGTGTGTGTGTGTGTGTGTGTGTGTGTGTGTGTGTATGTGTGTGTGTGGGAGTATGCAGATTTGAGCTGACTGAAATGTCACACTTCAGAGAAGAGTTCATGGAGGGTGACAATTTGTACAAGGAAAATTTTGTAACAACATTCTGTAGTTGAAAATATATACTATAATCTTTGATAGCAGTTCAACAGGTCTGCAAAATGCTGGAAGGAAGCAAAGGTTTTCAAATTACTCTGTTCTCCTAATCACACCACCATGTTGGATTTTTGCAGACAAGAAATGACACACCTCAAACATTTGCTGGGTCCAGTTGAGTACACAAAATGTGGCATGCCAGGATGGACAGTTAACATTGGAGTATGCAGTTAATCCCTCTGGTAGGACCCTGTACCCACCTCCTGGTCCATTGAGTAAATTTCATTAATAAGCATTGCTCAGTCTAAGCCCAGAGTTCAGCACATCTCTCTGAACCCTAAGAAACCACTGTGGTATAAAACCTGCTGCATAGTTGCTAATGTCTGGGATATCTAAACTAGACATATCACAAGTCTAGATCTTTTGTCACCTCAAAATGAAGTGTTTAATGAGCCTGTCTGTTTTCCAAAGCCAAAAATAACGAAATATGCATTAATCTTAATACATAGTATCATAGAGTTTACAGAAACATTTTTACTGCTGTTAATCAATTAAAGACAAATAAAGCTCCCACCAGACAAGATACCAAATAAACACCTTATCAAAAATTAGTTTAAAATTCAGATCTAGCATCCTCATAAGTTCCATAAAGTATTTATTTATTTATCGCTAGACCTTGCCTGTTTTTTTGCCAGTCAAAGGAGGTATTCACAGGGACAAGGTAAAATTTGTCCAGTGGTCAAAAAGAAATTCAATAATTATACATTGGGTCTTTTATATAAAATCTGATTACGTTAACTGTTCTTGGAAATCATCAATCTCCAAGTGATCCCCTATCACTTCTTAAGGAAATGGCTGACTGATAAAAAACACACATATTAGTTTTCTCCTGTTAACTTTCAGTCTAGACAAGTTGTCAAATTAATTCTTCAGCATGGTAACTTATCTTGGCATATCTGCCACTAGGTTAATAGTTTACAGCAAACAAGCACAGCAAAAATAACATTTTCTTTATTATCAGGGTTACCACCTCATATATACCTCACCTTAAGTAGTGACACCTGTGAAGGTGGCCAGCCTATCTAGATATAATTGTGTAAATAATTATATGTCCTTGTAAATATTAATATGATCCACAGGCTTGTTTGACAAATGTAAGAAAATTGTGTTATGTTCTGAGCTTCATAAATGTAACCACAGTGCACCCTCCTGGAAGAAAGTTGATAAGTAAATGATTTTATGACTGTGTGTGATCTCAAGCTAGGAGACAAGATGTCTACAGCTAGAAATGCTTTCTGTTGTCCTAAGACAGAGATAATTACTAGGTTTCACATGTAAAGTGTCTTTTATTGCATTGGTTTTCTGGCAAGTGCAGATCAAAAAGAAATGTTAAATTTTCAGTATCTGTTAGCCTGGGAACTAAATCAGAGAATTGGCAAGAATGATGCAATCTGAGATGACTCAGCAATAATGTGCATTATTAATTTAAGGATTATCTCAAAAAGAAAGTATAGCATTTTGTATTTTGTTCTGAAGCTGACAAAAACTTGCCAGCACTTGCTTTTCTCTGTAAGTAAAGTTATTTAGATGTTAGTATTTCTCTTAGAGATAGAAATACTAAAATTCGTCTAGCTGTTTTCTAAATTTATGTGAGACTATCCTACAATGTTGTTTTAAAGTATTTCTTGTGATTTCTGAACTCACTATTATCACTGTGTTGAATTAATGAGTATTATCTTGTGCTTTTATTATTTATTATTAAATATTTTTAAACCTTTTAACTGTGGCTGTTTTATGTAAAGATAATTCAAGCTCCTAGAGTACTTACATGTATTTGGTGATACTGTATAAGCCACTCCTAAATAGCCTTCAAATCTCAGTCACACCTACCAATTGGATAACAGTAACATTACACAGTAGAATCGGACACCCTTTAGTAAGGGCATTTATAGTAGCTGATAAGAGTAGTTAATGGCAGTTGGTGCTACTGTATAGTCTGGGCAGAAGAGGGCAAAGCTGGAGAACATGTGCCAGCCTTCCCCAGGAGTGTTTCTGTGCATATAACTCAAATCTCAAAGTGTGTGTGTGTGTGTGTGTGTGTGTGTGTGTGTGTGTGTGTGTGTGTGTGTGTGTGTGTGTGTGTGTGTCAGCTACATGAGCTGGGACACAAAGCACTGGTTGTACAGAGAGGGTATTGGAGGTTTTGGCTTGACTACTCGGCTGAGATTTGAACCCTATAGATGTGCCGGTGGGGAGTCTTATTGAGGATCTGGAGAGAAAGGGAGAAACCATCCCTAGACTGACTATGATCTCTGTGTGTTCTTAAGGGAAATTGTACTTTACTGTGTGTGTACTTGTTATCCTCCCAATGTGGTCACCCCTCTCTGGTGTTACTGGTGAGGATTGAGGCTCCTTGATTACTGGGCAGTGCACAAGCATCACAACACCATTTAAGGGCCATCTATGGCTGTTCTAAGCAAAAAGAGGGACATCAGGCAGCCTTTATCTATATCATACTGTAAGTGAAAGTCTGGTGACAAATCCTAACTTGTAAGAATTATTGTGCATGGAGCAACAGATAAATCCTGCATGGCTACCAAAATCTCATCTTAGAAACCAACTTCTGCATAAATGAAGGATGCCAAGCTGCTGAAGTAAAATACCTTTTCAAAGTCAACAAAGACCATGTTCACTGTGTCTGTGTTAGCCTAGACCAATAGCTTCTGTAAAGATAATACTCCTAGATGGACTGCACTGAATATATGAAGGGCAAATACTGATTGTTCTGTCCCTATTACAGTATGGAGGAAACGTGGAAGACCAAATAAGCACACATACATCGAAATGTTCAAGCTGATTAAGGAATTTTACCAGTAATTCAGGATAAGCTAGGCATCCTTCCCTAGTTTAAAAATAACCAAAGTAATGGAGACATTCTATGAGTATTGGATTACCATTGATCTCAGAATGTTGCTATATGAAGCCATCATGCCTAGAAGTAAAAGGTTCTACAATCACTCATAAAAGTCAGTATTTATTCTATCAATGCACAGGTTTATATCTTTAAGGGAGACCTGAATTTCCTTTTCAAATTCCTTGGATATGGTCGCTTGCATCAAGAATACCAAAAAGAATCAAAATATTTGAAGATAGGTTAATAGCTACAAAAAGAAGAAATTTCAAAGGAATATAAGGTATGTTAGGAACTGAAAAGTTTTTAGCTAGAAAACGGAAAAGGAGGAATGACCTGTGCACTGGTAAGATGGTAACTGTTAATTGGACTGTCAGCAACATAATGGTGAAATGAGAGATAAGCCTGTATATCAAGATGACCAGCAGCCATTGCAGTAGGATGATGTAAAAATCTTGGCTACATATTTAACATGTGAAGACAATAATAATATTAATGATATTAGGGCATTGATCTTTTTAGATTTTTCAATGATTTTACAAAAGGCCCACTCCATGGAGAAGGTCAAGATCAAGAATTAAAAAAAAAAACAAATAAAAATAAAAAAAAAAAAAAAAAAAAAAAAGGAAAAAGGGGAAACAGCCTGTAACAGCAATGCAAAGTGATTTGAAGAACTTGGTCCAAGCAAAAGAAGAGGTAAAAGAATTATTAACTGTGTTTAATTTATCAAGTCATTACTGATCATTACATGAATTATAACATTTATTCCAGCTTGTATTTTTACTAGAAATATAAGCTTAAAGCTAATGTTTACAGAATGCAGTAAGGGTTTTCTGTTTCAATTGAAAAGCAAATAGTCATAGTCATACTGGGTTTAAGGCATTTGAGTCAGCTTGTAAAGAAGATATATATATATATATATATATATATATATATATATATATATATATATATATATATATATAGTTTCACTTCAGAAAGTTGAGTTACTGAAAACTCGAACTTCATATGGTCGAGACCATATGATCAAGTTTTTAGAAATTCGAAATTCCAAAGTTAAAAAACAAATAATAACAATAATATAACAAATAAAGTGTCTCATTTAAAAAAATAGCAGTCACCTGTTTGAAAAAGTTTTTGTTTCTGTCAATCAGCTGTTTAAATAATCACCTAGCAACCAGGAACATTCTAATGATATCACTCACTGGCCAGCTTAGTCTCTACCATACTTTAGAATATCCCTCACAAGCATGCAAAGTTAGAAATGTATCAAAACATTGACAGATTATTTGAACATTATGTTTATACAGGGAAATACTCAACATTTAAAACTTATTTACATATTCACAATTAGACATATTGGCATACAATACAAGTTAATCTGAGAATATACACAAATCTCCCGCCAGACATGTTAACTCAGATGACATTGTTTTCATTTTCTTCCCACTGTAATTTAGTTTTTAAATCATGGGAAATCCCATTTTTATGATTAATATCTATTAATGAGTTTATTTCTGAATTGGCATTATCAATCTGTGATGGTTTATCATTTATAGATATATAATATTGTCTACAATCTTCTAAAATACCCCTATATCAGTGTATATTCTGTTATCTTTATGATTTGTAATCTTTTTTATGTAACTTTTCTTAGACTGTAATTTTACTTTTTCTTTAAAGTGAAAGATTGTAAAGACATGTATATGATGCTAATTTACATTTCTTAAAAGCCAAAGCTGTCTAATGCTTTAAGTTTTTTTAAGATGCAATGTCTTGCTTTTCATTTTTATCTCTGCCATTAAAATTTCATTTTACCTCCTGTAATTTGTTTTGTCTTTCAAGCAGTTCTTCCATTCTTTATTTTCCCTATACCACATCAAAGATTATCTATAAATATAGGTATTGATGGAGTCCCAAATCATTGCAATGCATAGTACTTCACAGTAGCTTATATTCATGGAAAAGTCAGTTTTTGATAGAAAAAAATGATTCAATTTCTATTAAGATAACAATACAGGATGACATTTCATTAATTCAAAAGTTTATTTTTAAATTAATAATTGGGAAATGAAGACTTTGTATTTTGTAGTTTGAGTTATGGATATGCATGAATAGTGAGAAAAGTGTAAAGATTTTTAATCTCTTTGAACAAAGAAATCATTTATTAAGTAGATTAAGTCACTTAATCAGAGCTTAGCTGGGAAAGCAGTGTTAAATTTCAAGTAGTGTTGTTTAATAACCCATCACAAGAACCCAGTATAAATTTACTGATGTCTAAATTATTTTATTCCTACGAGTGTGAGTACTACTTCTTTGTCTTCAGATGCATTAATGATTTGAAGCATAACAGTATTTTTTTTTATAAATCTTGACTTTTCTGTGCCTACTTTTAATGGAGGATTGGGATAAAAGTGTGTATTGATTTAGGTCTCATGTTTCTGTCTGAAGATTTGATATGACTTTCTTAGAGAAAGACTACATGCACATTATTAATATTTATTTATTTTAATATGCATCCTTTTGTTTTTGAGTTATTCATCCCATTAACATTTTAATATATCAAATGCAAAACCATTAGTTACTTAATTAAGATAAGCTGTGGAAAAGTAAAGTAATATGTACGAGTAAACAGAAAATGTAGTACACCTCATGTGTTTTTTTTTGGTGCATTGGGAGTATTTCTTACATGACAAAATATTTCAGATAGAAAAATATAATAAAATGTTAAATTATAACTATAACAAGAAACATGAAGTTAAAAAAATTCTATTCTCAAGGTTTCCAACCCACTAGATTAAACTTCTCAATCAGATCAATATAACAACATCCCAATAACAGGAATGTAGAACAACTGAGAATAGAGCTCTGCAGTTAGTATTAGTTTTCTCATAGGAAAATACATTTTAATTTGTAATCATATTTTATGTATGAATCAACTTAACTCTTTTTTTCCTTTTCTCTTACACCTCTTTGTACATATTTCCTCTCATCCCTTCCTTTATCTTCATTCATTCATACTCTCTGGAATTCATGAAGTATTATTTTCTGTGCAGGAACAGTGTAGCCACTCCTGCATAGAAAATGGCTGCTTTGTGATCCAGGTACATGCCGTTTTGATGTGCATGAGCGGCTCTACACTGTTCCAGCACAGAAAGCAACACTGGATGCTGATCAGCTCATTTGCTGTGAAAACCATGCAAATGAGCTGGATTAGCAATTCAGAAAAGCGGCATGTCTCCATGCTGGCACAGTGTAAGTTGCAGAAATGTATTTGTTTACTAACTGAATACATTTCTGCAAATTACACAATGGAGGCATGTCAGCACTCCAGAAAGCATGTATTAATCAGGTTATGCATGCCAGTGGCCAAATATATGTAAAAAAAAATAAACTTTTATTTTTGTTGGCCGAACTCGGCCCTTGAGGGCAGGGGAAGTGGTACACTAGTGGGTGGGGGGAGAATATGTAGAAATGGGTGGGCACATCATTATTACAACTTTCTGCATTTTGCCATTATAGTCAATGGCATGCAGAAAGTAAACATTGGCAAGGAACAGGGGTTACTAAGGGGGAAGGCTCGTGATTAGTGCAGTAACTAGGGCTTAAGGCAGTGGGGTATGTTAATGAGGTGACATACTAAATCATAACTTTCTCAGGAATTTTTCTTAGTGTCAGAATGCACTTAACCATGTAGGTGCTCTAACACAATTGTGTAGGCAGGAGGAGCAAGGAGCATGAAAAGAGTGTGTGTCATGCTTGCTGTAAGCACATTGGAGTTCTGTTGGCTGGTGTCAGCTTAGCTAAGCACAGCTAAGTGAGGGGGCATGTTTGAGGCTGTTTACTCTTATTCCATAAACTGAGGAGCATGTTCACATGCAGTGGAGGGACATTTCATATTGTTTATACTACCTACAGGCACAAAGAGGAAGGATATAGAAAAAGGCAAAGGAAGTAGCAGAACAAGGGAAATGCTGTCCACATTAGCAATATGGGAGTCTGCAACCCACAACGGGCCAATGAAAGCACTCAATAATACAGATGGCAGGTGGCTGCAGAGCTGAAAATGGGAGGACATGTAAAATAAAAAATAAGGGTCAACAGCATAAAATAAAGGAGAAATGAAGCAGAAATCACTACTACGGGATACATGCAACTCAGAATGGGCCATGTAAATATAATACAGCAGGCAGGTGGCTGCATAGCTGAAGATGGGAGGGCATGTAAAATAAAATTAAAGAGCAACAGCACAAAATAAAAGTGAAATGGCATTAAAATCACTACTATGGGAGACTTGCAACTCAGAATGGGCCATGCAAATATAATACAGCTGGAAGGTGGCTGTAGAGCAGAAAATGGGAGGAGATGTAAAATAAAAAAAATAAAAGGCAACAACACAAAATAAAGGTGTAATGAAGTAGAAATCACTACTATGGGAGTCTTGCAACTCAGATTGTACCATGCAAATATAACACAGCTGGCAGGTGGCTGCATACCTGTAAATGGGAGGAGATGCAAGAAAAAATGAATTACAAAAAGGGCAACAGCAGAATAAAGGCAATCATGCACAAATCACCACTAATGCCTCTAACACTCACAGTGGCCAAAGCAAAGCCATGAGTAATATAGCTGGCAGCTGAAATGTATCATAGTCAACCAATCATACAGGCAGCATCAACAGAACAACAGTATAAAGTATGGAAACACCTTACAGTCTGTTTTTTCCCACAAACTCTGCACCATTGATGTATACATGCAGGTGAATTTTAACTTGGAAAATGTTAGGGACTGCCATTGTTTTGATCCATCAGTATGTGCTAGATGCTGATAGCGGAGTGGAGGATAATGCTAACAACTGCCACAGACCAAGGAGGAGGAGAAGAGTATATAGACTCAGGGTAACCTACCAGGGGCTACATGATCTGGCGATAGTAGAGTACTACAGGGTGGACAGAGACATACTTCAGCAAATCACTGAGCTCTGCCAGCCTCAACTCAGAGCTAGAACCAACAGAGGGGAACCCATCCCAGTGGATGCCAAGGTATGTGTAGCCTTAACAATTCTAGCTACAGGTATTTTCCAAAGACTTATTTGGGACATCATGGGGGTCTCACAGGCAGCTGCATCCAGGGTACTCCACCACTTCCTGGACACCATGCTAATACATGCCAGTGAGCACATTTACTTCCCCAACACTCGTGAGGAGAGGACCAGAAATATACGTCTCCTCCACCATGTAGCACAATACCGGGAGGTACTAGGTGCCATAGACTGCATGCACATCCACATCAAAGCATCACCTGGTGAACAGGGTAGGGTCTACATAAACTGAAAATGGTTCCCCTCCATTAACTGACAGGTCATGTGCAATGCCCAGGGCATTATAATGAATGTGTGTGCTGGCCACCCTGGAAGCTATAACCACTCTTACATCTGGCATTCATCACAGCTCTACCAGGCATTTGCCAGTGGGGGCATCCTGTATGGCCATCTGGTGGAGGATGCTGGCTATGCACTGGAGCTGCGGATGATGACATCCATCATAAATGCGCACACACCCACACAAGAACGTCATAATGAGGCACATGCACAATACAGGATCATTATAGAGTAGTTGTTTTGGATGCTCAAGTCACAGTTCCACTGACTTGATATATCTGGTGGAGCCTTGTAGTACTCTCCAGCCACATGTGCACACATGTTCATAGTATGTGCCATGCTACACAGTATGATCCTGCGGAAAGAGCTACAGCAGGGACAGCATGGCTAAGGGCCACACAGCCCTCCACCATTGCCAAGGTCCCCACAGGCACAGAGGGACTCACATGAAGAGGCCTCTGAGCCTGCCCCCATAGGCAAATGGAGATGTGCCCAGTATGCTCATGCCTTGGCAAAGCGGCAATGCATAGCACACACGCTGAGACTGTAGGGACCCCAGGGACTGACACCTTTCTCTGATTTGCATACACAGTAAATGGATGACACACACATCACATTACCTGTAACTTACCATGTATAGGCAGTGTACTGTGTGCATCCAACATAGGCGGCCCTCAAGCACCATCCTCACAACTGATGCAAGCACAAGGTAAGTCAGTCTTCTTAACAATAAAGGAATGGAACAGTATGTTCTGCTAGCATATCTATGGTAATGCTGCATGCATGCAAGGGAATGGGGTTACCTACTGGAATAGCAGCACACAACTGACAGTTATGTGGGACACCAGGAAATATCTGGACAAAATTGGCCTCCACACACTATACAGTAGTACTCAAGGTGACAAATCCCACTGCAGTATATGTGTGGGGGCAACTAACTGGGGGGATCATAGGTTACAGGCATGGTTGTCAGGGTGGGGGTCCCATAACCACCCCTCACACCCACACAGCAAGTCAGCTGTACAAAACCAAAGAGAAATGTCTGGTAAAGACACACAAATGGCGGCAATGTTGAATTAACCCCCTACAGACTCACGCAGTCATAGCACAGCAGAACCTGCAGTTGCAGTAAGGCAAGAAAGGGTAAGAAGTCTGAAACTCAAATGTATGCCAGTACAATCTGACGGGGCATCTGTACTGATATGTTTCCACTCCCCAAGACAGGGCAAATGGAAACAAAATGTAAAGCAAATATCAGCACAGTCTGTGCAAATGTGTACAGTTGACAGGTGTGCCCCCCATATACCCACACAAATGCAGTAACATATATGTATGCATGGAAATAGCAGCATAACACACATTGGCAGGGCTGCACCAATACACATGAAAACATGTTACCTGTCCACAATATGCAGGGGTTAATGAGCTATGTGTATGTGTGGTCAATACTGTCTGGATCTGGCCAGCACATTCTCCTGGCGGTTGTCTTGTACTGCCCTAGGTACAGTGCTGCCTTTGCCAGGGCTATGTTCAGATAACTGTAGTGCCAACTGTTATGTATGTCAGTGCACCCACTGCTCTGCCACTGACATACCTGGAAGTCACAGTGCTATGTGGAAAATACTAAACATATTAGTGACATCTTGAAGAATGTGTAGCAGAGGTGCCAGGGCTTTTGTGAATATAAGTGCATTGTGGTACTGTTACCAGTGGTCATTCTCAATAATCCTGTTTTCTTATGTATGCTTTTACAAAGAATTGACATGCCTGCACAGTTGAATGCACTCTGTACCTACATCCATAACATCCCAACCTCTGACAGCAAGATGTCTGGACAAGGGCAGAAATAAAAGTAGAACAAAGGCACAGTGATAGGCATGTGTTGCAAATATTGCCTTTACATTCTGAGAAAGCTGGTAGGGTGAGGGGTTTGTAGCAGCAGAAATGGTTTGAAGGTAATGTATTCTGAAACAGTAATGTCTGTATTATCATATAACATCACACTTCAATCATATGTAAATAACTTTCCATAAAAGCACATGTTTACATAGAAAGGATGAAACCTCTAGCCAAACACCTGGGCAACCTGCCTAAAAATGTACAGGTCAGAGGTATGCACACACAAGGATATGACATCTCAGATTAGAAAGATACCACACAAGCAAGAGATCCCCAGCTAGTATATCACCAGGTTGCTGGACTGTTTACACAGCTGTGTGTCATTACTACACTGCCTGTAGCCACACCTCACAAATGGCCTTGTTGGAAAGGATTTACATAGCTGCCCTCATAATATTAGTCTATGCATCATACAACTAGTATTCCTCTGGTAAAGCACTGTGATGATCTGAGGATGTCTGGCACTAGGTAATGACACAATGCATTGCAGTTACAGACTATGGATATGTCAGAAAATGTCTGCTAAACAAAACAAGTACCCTGAAAAAACTGCTGTTTACTCCTGAGAGTTATCCAAAAACAGGCAGACAGAGAACAACCACGTCGATTAAAATGCCATAAAACTTTATTTTCACAGATGAGCGCTTTCAGGCCATATGCCCTTCATCAGATAACACACAATATAAAACCTCACATATTTAAAATGAGTATCAACCTATCACATTTCAATAAATTGCCCTCCTTTTCTTCAGGATGGGTTTTAAAGGTATATAACCATTAATACCAGGAGACCTATCTGCTCCTAATTTCACTATCCATCTGGTTTCAGCACATTCTGTTTCATTAACCAAATTGCCCCCCCCCTGGTGTTCGGAATCACAACCTGCATCACCATAAATAAAAATGAATGTGAAGGATTGTCCTTTATATGCAACGCCAAAGCATTACGCTCATTACCAAGTCTAATATCTGACAAATGTTTATAAATTCTGGTCTTAAACATATTGTTGGTTTTGCCCACATAATATGTGTCCCATCCTTGACATACAGGTATATATACCAAGTTTTTGGTTTTACAATCAGCATATACTTTAAAAACATACTGTTTATTAGTCCTGGGGTGTACAAACACTTGAGACTGCAAAATAAAATGACACGCTTTGCATTGATAGCATGGGAAGGTACCTTTACTGTTGATCTTGATACTTCTCTTATTACTAGGTTCCTTACATAACATGTCCTTTAGGTTCTTATTCCTCCTAAAAATAAATTTCGGAGCATTCCCTATTTGTGTCTTAAGTTCTGGGTCAGTATACAATATTTGCCAGTGTCGTTTAATAATATCACAAATGTTACCCACGTCACTCCTATAAGTGAGGACCATCTTAATGCCCTCCCTATCATTACCTTTAATGGGTGCTCTATTCTTCCTTACCATTTCATGCATCCTTCTATTCATCCAGGGTTTAGCTGTATTGTTCCTCTTAATTTTACTATGATCTATTAGGGAACTTACCCTGTTAGATTTATAACCTCTTCCTATTAAATTCTGTTGGAAGCATTCCACTTCCTCATTAAATTTGTTATCCTCACTGCATATCCTGGAAATCCTACACACTTGTCCTTTGACTATGTTGTCAAAAGTGTGTCGTGGATGATGCATGCTGCTATAGTGAAGTAAATTGTTACGCCAACACTCTTTCTTAAACAGCGAGGTGGTAACCTTCCCCGTCACATCCCTTTCTATATAGTGATAGTAGAATAGTGAGTGGTAAACCTAAAAAATGCAGAATTGTCTTCTAAATATTGAATGAACATTTCTAACTGCTGTACATCTCCATCCCATATGAAAAAAAAAACGTCATCTACAAAGCGTACATAAAAATGTAAATATTGTGTCCAAGCATGTGTAAAATTAAATATAACCTGATCTTCCCAATGCACCAATACCAAGTTGGCGTATGAATTGGCACAGGGTGTGCCCATGGTAACACCCTGTTTTTGTCTATAGTACGTGCCCTGACAAAAAAACACGTTGTTTTCCAAAACTACTTGCAATAATTTACTCACACATTGAACTTCATCATTATTAAACTGTGTTTTGCAGCATAGTAATTGTTCTATTGCATGAATTCCATAAACATTGTCAATAACAGTAAACAAATTATTAACATCCAACGTCACAAACATTAACCTTGTCTCATTACTTGTTAATAAATAGTCTGAAACAGAACCCAAAAAATGTGCTGTGTCCCTTAAAATCCTTGGAACATCCTCTACTATGGGTCTAAGTGTGGTCTCCAACCAGATGGATATGTGCTGTGTGACCCAACCCCTGCCTGATACAATAGGTCTCAGGGGTGGGTCTTTAGCATCCTTATGAATCTTAGGGAGGGCTTTAAACATTGGTATGACCGGATTTTGCATAAACAAAAAATCTCTGAGATCCTCATTAATAAAACCTGCTAAATGCATGTTCCTAATAGTGCTATGCACTTTCTCTATATGGTTGTTAACCATGATAGGACTCATCCTAAAAAAAGTATGCATGTCACTAGGCATCATATTTAACTTGGAGCAATACATTGATTTATTCATGATAACAATTGCCCCCCCCCCCTTATCTGCTGGTTTCACAACAATGTTGTCATTTTGTGTTAACTCTTGGAACACTTTCTTCTGTTCAAGGGTTAAATTGTGAAACTTTTTCTTCCTAAATGTATTAAAATACTCTTCAAATTCTTGTTCACACATTCTAATAAAAACATTTAATGCTGGGTTGAAAAGTGGCATAAAAGTACTGGGATGTTTAAGTTTTAAAGCATTACTTACATTCTCATTTGCATTACCAAGGACATTTCTAGTATCCTGATACATCTGTTGTAACATCACATTTCTTGCGAAACTTAAAATATCTAAAATCACCTGACTGTGTTCTGCTAGAGCCTCCGGTATAAACGTCAATCCCTTGTTAAGTACTTCCTGAGAGTTATGGCTGTGGCAAAAAAAACCTGGACTGAAGTACATCTATCTCTGGAATGGATTCCCACCCTAACTATAGAAGGTCACACTGGGCATACTCCTACACATAGAGAATCACTGGACATGTTGGAACCCACATCGGAATATATGACTGTATTGTGTATATCTGTCCATGCATACAGATAGTTATGTACACCTCCACTGTCCCCACACACACACATCAGACAGGAATACCCTCAGCTAGCTGTAGGTGGCCATATGTGATATTGTGCATCTGTTGTATCAGATACGCACACATATATATGGGCAACAGATAACATATGTCAAGCATACACACACATAGATGAGGGGAGCTGAGAAAGACAGTGATACAGAGAGACACACAGGAAGACACAGACAGAGTGAGTCACACATGGATACCTTGAATGGCATACAGTGATGTCCTCTTGTGGACAGTGGCATACCAGTTGTAAACAGGTGTACGTGCTAGCATAACAATTGAGCCCCATTGTATAACAGTACTGAGGATGAGCTTATAATATCACACCATCTGCGTGTGTGTGTGTGTGTGTGTGTGTGTGTGTGTGTGTGTGTGTGTGTGTGTGTGTGTGTGTGTGTGTGTGTGTGTGTGTGTGTGTGTGTGTGTGTGTGTATGTCTCCATAAGTCCAGGTATTAGGAGACTCTTCCCACTCAGTATATTTCACATTGCCCTATTTCACAATGGTTCCCTATTAAACTGACAAAAGTTTAGCTTGTCGAAATGCAAAACATCAACAGCTAAACTCCAAAATGGCAAAATCTTGAATGGTCACCTAAGCAATTTTTTTCTCAGGGAATAAAAATGGCTTGGTGGTTACTGAGAATTTTCCCTTTTCCCCTATGTAGAGCGATCTCTGAGTTAATATATTTAGTTAGGGGTGTGTGGGATGTGGGTGGTGAAGACCCCCACTTAATTAGGGTTTAAAGGTTTTTGTGGTGTCTGTCGACCAAGCAATTTTTTTCCATGGGAAATAAATTTGCTTAGGTGACCATTCGTGGTTTTGCCGTTTTGGAGTTTAGCTGTCGATGTTTTGCATTTAGACAAGCTAAACTTTTATCAATTTAATAGGGAAGCTTTCACAAGATCTGCTGCTGTCATTCACCTTAGAAGTACTACTGCACACCGATCACCTCTATAAGCTCTGTAGCGCAAGCGATATTTGCGTAACACTATAGTACAAATAACTAGATAGGTAAGGGTTCTAATCTCATTACTGGCAACAGTGTGTGTGACAGTTGTGTATGTGAGAATGAGGGTACGTATGTTTGTTTTTTTGTAGGTGCAACAGTTTTAGGCCATTCGCACCCACAACACTTCCCAGTGCCCCAGTGTAACAGTCCTGCTGATGTCATTCCCCGTATTGTTACCTTTGGCCACCTGTTGGCCTAGTAAGCTCCGTAGCATGTGTGTTAAGTGCATAACACTACAATACAAATCACTAGATAGTCAGGGGCTCTCATCTCAGATCAGTCAAATTAGTGTGTGTGTGTGTATGTGTGTGTGTGTGTGTTTGTAAGAAGAAGTATTTTGATAAATCTCACATCTAAAAGCTTACTTTATCAAATCTGCTGATGTCATTCCCCTTATCAGCACCTTTGGCCAGTTGTAAGGCTGGCACACACTGTAGCATGTGCAATAACTGTGAAACACTATAGTACAAAGAACTAGATAGGCAGGGGTTCTATTCTCAGATCCGGCAAATATGTGTGTAGGGTATAAGTGTGTGTATGTTTTGTATGAAGAAGTATTTTGATATGTTACCCACCAAATGGCCTACTTTATCAGTCATGCGGATTTCACCCCCCTTATAGATACATAGGCATACCTCTCAACAGTACAGATTTTTGTACAATGTCCAGATGTCTGCCTAATATGTTGGGTCTATTTCTGACAAGCTTTTGCTTTTCTGGCAAAGTAGTGGCAAATCAGTAAAGATCAAAGTTAGAAAATAATGACAGACATTTGAGTTTCGGACTTTATAACCTTCAGACAAGTATTGCTGATGCCAAACCTGTTATTCTATACACTTTCTAAGTTTGTAGGAGAAATATTTTAAAACGTATCCCTATTTTTGGGCTTTTTTCCTACTTTTATTTATGGATTTGTACAGATGTCTTGCTCTAAGAGATTGAGAGGTATGTACATAGCTGTGTACTAGGCTAATGGCCCTGGAGCCCTTACAATCCTAGACCATATATGTGCCCTGCCATTGTGCCACCCAACATTAGTTACCAGTGCCTCCAGCAGGTAGAGCCACTGTACTGATCCCTGGGGTGAACTTTGTATTACCCATCCACTCGTCAAGTTCTCTCTGCAACAGGGTCATCTAGGTGCTTTGCTTGACATGTATGGGAAGTCTATTCCAGGGCATTTCCAGTCTCTGGGTGATGAACTTGTCCCCCCAGCATGTTGTGTTGAGTGTGGTAGTGGAGTTGATGTCCCTGCAGTGTGTGGTGCAGAGAGATTGGGATGTGTTTAGATGTAGCAGTTATAAAACAGCTGGGTCAGACATGGCCTTTCAAGTCAAGCAGAGATTGCCTCTAAGTAGGTGATAAGAGACAGAGAATAGGTGGAGTCTTTTGAGTCTGTCTGTTTAGGACAGGTGTTGAATGCCTAGGATCCTCATTGTGAGGTACTTCTGTGCCCTCTCCAGCTGTTGCAGGTGTCTGCCGATGTACATGCCAAATGGGCCATTATATATGATGAGTTGTCTAATGAGGGAAGAGTACAAAGAGATTATGACTTCTTTCTTCCTGGATGCAAAATCCTTGGTAATGGCATGTGCCACATAGAGGGATTTCCCAACTAGAGTAGCAATGTGGTGGTTAAAGGACAGGTTGCTGTCAACCTGTGTCCCCAGTTCTCTAATAACACCTAAAGTGTTCAGTGGGCTCCCATCGTGTGCTACTTAGTGGAAACTGAGATTTTACCAAAGGGGTTGATGATGCATTCTGCGGTGTTAAGCTGCAGGCTATGGTTTCCACACCAGTCAGTGGTCTCAATGAGACCTTTCTGTAGGATATCTGCATCACTTGTGGAGTTTATGATGGCTTCCAGATTGCACTTGTCGGTGAACTTGGTCAGCCAGAGTTCCTTTGTGTTGGCTTGGAGTCCTGAGATCTAGATGCTGAACAGGAGAGTATCCAGGACTGATCCCTGTAGGACTCCACCCATGATTGGCTAACAGTCTGACTTGGAGCTGGCTACTTTCATACTGTGTGTTCTATCTCTGAGTCAATTTGCAACCCCCCAGAGATATAGATGTTTATGCCTACTTTGGTAGGTCCCACCATAATTCCTGATTGAGGAATAGTATCAAGAGGCTTGGCCAGATTGACGTAGGCTGTATGCAGTGCCTTACTATGATACACAGCCCGGGTGACTGACTCAAAGAAGCCAAACAGGTTGAGCAGGCATGATTTTACTTTCACAAAGCTGAACTGTGTGGGGTCCAGAGTTAGGAGATTACCTATATGTTTGTCTATCAAGTCCCTGATGATGCGCTCCATCGCTGTACATATCACACATGTAAGGCGAATAGACTTATTCCCAGAGTCTGTAGTTCCCACACCTTTATGGAGATGGATGACTGTACCAGTGTGCCATCTGGGAAGGACAAATCCTTAGGTGAGGCTGTGACTGAACTGAGCACACAGAGGTGTTGGCAGATTTCTCTGTAGTTCATGTAGAACACACCCTGGTATTATGTGAGGACCCATGGACGCTGTATTGTTGCCTATGGACAATGCAGGTGTAACCTGGGAGGAGTACTGCTGGGTGGCTGGCATTTTTCTGCCACTCTGAGCATTCCCCTAAGGGGAGACAGGGATAAAGCTGGCACTGAATGTGCTGGCAAAAATGTTGCCAATATCTGTTGGCACAGTATAGGGGGTAGCATTGTGCAATAACTCAGCGCACATCTGGGTATTGGTGTGGAGGTTTTTGATATAGCTGTCAAAGTATCTGTGATTGTTGTCAGTGTCTTCTGCAATTCTGCCATTGTATGCAGCTTTTGATGATTCCATGAGGGATGTCAAGTTGTTGGAGCGGCTAATAAGGGTGTTCTACTACTCTTGGGACTCCACCTTTTTCTGCAACAGTTTCTTCCTTCTGTTATACAGGTTATTAATGCAGGAGACCACCTAATTGTCCGCCAGTGTTTGGAGGTGCATGTCAGGGTTCTGTTGGGTATGGCTAGTTCCATGCATTGATGTACTTGTTTGTACAGTGCACTTGTGTATGATTTGGCAGTCATGCAGGTATTCTCCATTGGCATGGGTGCTGTGAAGTTAGCCACCTCTATTCTTATGAGTCCAAACTCAGCTGTGGAGATGCTGTCCAAGGTGGTTACCTTTGCAGGGGTAGTGGTTGAGACGTGGATTACCATGGTGATTACTCTATGTTTGATCCAACCAGGTAGCAATTGATTACTATTGTCATGGAACAGCCCCATATGTTGGCAATCAACACAGGTCAAGAATGCTGCTCCGTCTACCGGGTGTCAGTATGAGCTGGTCGAGGGCATTGAAACTGATGTATTCCAGGAAGTGCTGGGCCAGTGTATTGGTGCATGTGTATCTTTCCCACTTGATAGAGGGGTAGTTGAACTCACCTAGCATGTGAGTGTTGGGTTGGACCTTAATAGATTCCAGAGTGTTGAGGAATGTGGCTTGAGAGTCTAGGGACATGGATGTGGACCTATAGCAGGTTAAGACCTAGATTGCACTACCACCCTATGTCAGTTTGCTTGACATATGTCAGATGCATTATACTAGGATAGTACTCTGGATGTGTGCATATCCATTATCAGTATGGACATACTACCACCTTTGGAACTGTGGCCCATGTTTTGGGGCTGAGAGGTGTGGAATGAGTTGTAGGCTGGTTGTGCAGGGGTGTTGTCTTTTGCTGTAAAACAGGTTTCTGTTACAGCACAAATGGCAATGTTCACCATTTTGAGGAGTGCTGTGAGTGGCCTTATCTCAAGATGTAGATGTCTAGTGTTGAGCAGCATGACCCTCTGTTTTCATAAATGTGTAGCTGTTATGGTGGCAATGTGATCTGGGCCACCACTGAAAAACCCACTATAGAGGTGGCAAGACACTTAGCCAGTGCCTGGAAACCCAGGGGTGACAGATGCAGGCCATCTGTGTCAAGCCATGTCAGTCTGTCAATATTGTCATCCCTAGCAGACAGATACTGGTTCCCATGGCAATGACACCAGACACATAAGCAAATTGTTGGAGTCAATCATTTGTTGTTTGTATTGTGGTATCATTCAAGGTGACAGTAGTATACTGCTCAGGGCTACTGTCATACCTGCCTGGCCCACATAATCTGATACCTCCACCATGTCTCATTTCATATAGACCATGGATGTGCATCTCAGGTCATCCACACATACATGGACAATGACAGAGTGATACTTGTAGTTGTTGTGGAGTGACCTGACTGGGTGTGTTATGTGCTGGAGTCTGGCATCTGATAGAAAGCTGACTGTTACATTCTCCATGTTCAAACCTGTGAGTGGCACATGCAGCTGCCTCATAATTGAGTCACATATAATGATTGTATCAGGCAAGGTGTTTAGCCTTTGGGAATTAGGTTGAGGGGCACACTGTGTAGGTGAGATCTGTGTCCTGTAGTTTATGTTGTGTTGTGGTGATCAAGTGTCTGTCTTGGTGGTCTCCACTGTTTGGGTAAATGTCTACTGACTGCCACTGTAAAGGTGGGTGTGTGGTTATTGTTTGCATGTCAGAGCTGTGATACTGTGTGTTCTGGAGAGATATATGTTCCATGTGGTGTGTTGCAGGTGTTGACCCTTTACTTGACCAGCTAGTGCAGTCTTCGCTGGAGATTGCACATCTTCCAATATGGTGATATAGGGGTATCTCTCAAAAGTCTGAGTGTTGTGAGTTTAGAGGAGAGGGCTATCTGTGTACAAGAGGCAGTTTCAACAGTACCTCAGAATGCTCAAGTGCACCAGGTTAATGGGCAAACACACAGAGAACTGCACTTTCATCATGCCAGGAGGGGTGATCATAACTACTAAGTACTGAAGCTAATTCTGTGAGGAATTGTAACTGTTGATGGCTCTCAGGTGTGCTAGAATACCTGATAAATAAACCTGTTGAAGTGCAAAGCTATTAGGCTATTTGAAGTGCAGGAAAGAAACAACTAGCAAAATCTAAGGGAAAGACTGAAGGCAGACTTTCTGGCACCTGTAACAGTTCACCTCAGCTGTGCATTTATGAGCAGCTTTGGCCAGTTGTCAAACCAGTAAGCTCAATAACGCATGTGATAACTGCGTAACACTATAGTATACATAACTGGATAGGCAGGGGTTCTAATCTCAATCCCAGCAAGTGTGTGTTTGTGTGTGTGTGTGTGTGTGTGTGTGTGTGTGTGTGTGTGTGTGTGTGTGTGTGTGTGTGTGTGTGTGTGTGTGAGAGAGAGAGAGAGAAAGAATCATATGCTTTGTGGGTTATGCCATTTTAATTTGCATACCACCCTGTAACGGTTCCATCACCCTACTTTACTAGGCCTGCTGATGTCATTCACCTTAGAAATACCTTGGGATGAAAAGAAATCATGTAAGATCCAGGGCACGTCTGATAACTGTGTAATACTGTAGTAGAAATAACTAGATAAGCAGGGGTTCTAATCTCAGTACTGGCAACTGTCTGTGTGTGAGTTTGAGAATCATATACTCTCTGGGTTATACCATTTTGATTTGTGTACAATCCTGTAGTTGTCCCACCACCCTACGTTATTAGGCCTGTTGATGTCATTCACCTTAGAAGTGCCTTGGGACTAGAAGAAATCATGTAAACTTCATGGCATGTCTGATAAGTGTGTAACACCATAGCAGAAATAACTAGATAGGCAGGGGCTCTAATCTCAGTACTGGCAATTGTGTGAGTGTGAAATCATATACTGTGTGGGTTATACCATTTTTATTTGTGTGCCACCCTGTAAATGTCACATCACCCTTTTGGACCGAAGCTCCAAAGATGGTATTGTTTCCATATTCATAAAGGATGCACACACCTACAGACTGGCAGCCCAACATAACACATCTGAGATACTTCAGGTGCAGCTAACACTGGTTAAGACAGCAATTCAGGTTGTAGCCTGCTATAGGTCCCCAACCATGTCCCAAGACTCACACTTCACATTCCTAAGCACCCTGGAGAATGTTAAGGTCCAACCTAACACTCATTGAAAAACAAGAGCCAACTCAGGATAAAGTGCCTCAATGATGCAATAATAAATCCAGTAGAACAAATTATTCAAGCCAATAACAAAGCAGTGGAGAACTAATGAAAATATATTTAATTCAACACTTCAAATAAAATAAATCAGTAAGCACTT
Source organism: Protopterus annectens (assembly GCF_019279795.1). Classification (NCBI taxonomy): domain Eukaryota; kingdom Metazoa; phylum Chordata; order Ceratodontiformes; family Protopteridae; genus Protopterus; species Protopterus annectens. Next base: position 1,959,985,956 of record NC_056728.1, read on the forward strand.
TCACATTCACATTGAATGCTTCATCAGACATAACACTCTCATACTGGGTGACTTCAACTACCCCTCCATTAACTGGGGAAGCTACTCATATACCAATAATCTTGCTCAATGTTATCTGCAATTCATTAATTCCAGTGCTCTGGACCAGACCGTACTTACCCCCACTGGAGGTAGCAGTATCCTTGACCTGGTCATTATTAATATGGGGTGAATTCTCTATTTCCCATCCATTCATCAAGAGTTCTCTTGAAGATGGCCAGTGAGGTGCTCTGTTTGACATGTATGGGATGTCTAGTCCATAGCAAGGGCAGTCTCCGGGTTATGAACCCATCCCTCTGGCATGTTCTGTTGATTGTGGTAATGAGGTTGAGGTCTCTGGACCATGTGATGCAGAGGGATTGGGATATCTTTGGATGTAGCATTTCTGACAGAGCTGGGTCAGGCATGGCTTTGTAAGTCAAGAAGAGATTGCCTCTAAGTAGGTGATATGAGACAAAGAATAGTTGGAGTGTTTTGACACTGTTTAAGGCCTAGGATCATCTTTGTGAGGTATGTTTGTGGCCTCTCCAGTTGTTGCAGGTGTCCAATAAGGTGCATGCCAAATGGGGCATTGTAATCAATGATTGGCCGAATGAGAGTACAGTAGAGGGATACAATAACCCGCTACTTCCTGTATGCAAAACCATTAGTAATCATATGTGCCAAATAGAAGGACTGTATGATCACAGTGGCAATGTGGTGGTCAAAAGAGAGGTTGCTGTCAACCTGTGTTCACTGATTTCTTATAATGCCTTCTGTATTCAGTGGACTACAATCGATGTGGTAATTTATGGGAACTGAGTTTTTCACAAAGGGGATGCTGACACATATTTTGCCATTGAGCATCAGGCCAAGCTTCTGACAGCATACGTGGGTCTCAAAGAGGCCTTTCTGCTGGATGTCAATATCACTTGGGTAGGTAATAATAGCTCCAAACATGCAATCATCTGCAAACGTTGTCAACCAGAATATCTTTGTGATGGCCTGATCTTCAGAGAAGTAGATACTAAACAGGAGGGGACCAAGGACTGAACACTGTGGGACCCCACTTGTGACTGGTCAGAAGTCTGGCTTGGAGTCAGCTACTTTCACACTGTGGGTTCTATCTGTGAGCAAGTTTGCAACCCACCTAGTGATATAAGGGTTGATACCTACCTTAGTGAGTTTTCTATGATTCCAGAGTTGGGAATGGTATCAAAGGCCTTGGCCAGATCAAGGTAGGCTGTATGGCCACCTTGATATCAGCCACAGCTCTGGAGACTGACTCAAAGAAGTTGACCAGGTTGAGCAGGCATAATCTACCCTACACAAAACCAAACTGTGTGGGATCCAGAGTATGGAGATTCCATATATCCTTGTTTATTAGTCCATGATAATGTGTTCCATAGCTTTGCATATCAGACTCATCAGGCTAATGGGGTGATAGTTCCTAGGGTAGTCACTTCTCCTTTGTGGAGAGGGATGATTGTAGCAGTGTGCCATTTGGTAGGGACAAAGCCTGAGATGAGGCTGTGATTGAACAGGGCACACAGGTATGGTGCCAGGTCACTCTGTAGTTCATGTAGAACATAGCCAGGGATATTATCAGGTCCCATAGATGTATTTCTGGCCTTGGACAGTGCTATTTTATCATGTGCAGCAGTAATACTGGGTGTCTGGCAATCTACTGGTATTGTGATTGGTCCTTTGGGGGGGAGTAGTAAGGTTGGCACTGAATCTGTTGGACAGTATATTGGCAATATATGTTGGCTCAGTGTAGGAGGTACAATTGTACAGTAGCTCAGAGAGCATTTGGGTATTGGCATGGAGATTATTTATATAACTATAGAAGGCCTTGTGTTTGTCTTTACTATCTGCTGCAGTTCTGTTTAGTTTGTGGTTGGATCTAACCAGGAGGATTTGACTATTGGTGTAGAGCAACAGTTTTCCAAGTTAGTAATGACCAGATCAAGGATGTTGCCACCTGTAGTTGGGGTACAAATGAGCTGGTCCAGGGCATTGTTATTAATGAATTCCAGGAAATATTGGGGAAGTGTATTGGCACATGAGTAGTTTTCTCAGTTAATGGAGGGATAGTTGCAGTCACCCAGTATGAGAGTGTTAGGTTGGACCCTAATATTCTCCTAGGTTCTTAGGAATGAGGAGTGTGAGTCTTGGGACATGTTTGGGGACCTATTGCAGGCTATGACCTGAATCTCTGTATTACCCAATGTTAGCTGCACCTGCAGTATGTCTAATGCATTATGCTGGGCTACCAGTGTGGAGGTGTGCACATCATTTATGAGTATAGAATCACCATTGCCTTGGGAGCTTTAGTCCAAGTTCTTGGTCCGAAAGGTGTGGAATGAGTTATAGCCTGGTAGTGCAGGGCTGCTTTCTGCTGCTTTAAACCGGGTCTCTGTTACAGCACTAATGTTGATGTTTGACATTTTAAGGAGTGCTTCAAGGGAGTGCATTTTGAGAGCAACACTTCTAGGATTCACCAGCATGACCCTCACATTGCAGTTGTTTGTAGCTGTTATGGTGGTAATTTGGTCTTTGGTACACAGCCTAAACAAGGCACTATAGGGGTGGCAAGAGCCTTGGCCAGTATCCAGAAGGCCAGGGGCGACAGATGCAGACCACCTCTGGCAAAGCATCAAGGTCTGTCAATCATGACATCCCAGTCAGACAGACACTGGATTCCCTTGGAATGACACCAGAAACATAGCCAATTGTTGAAATCAATAATTTTCTGCTTGTACTGTGGTATCATTCTGGGTGATGGTAGGATGCTGCTCAGAGCTAGGGCTCATGCTCAGCTGGGCTACATAATCCGAGAGCACCTCCTTTGTCTCTCTTCATGTAGTCCAGGGAGGGGACATCTCAGGTCATTCACACCCACATGTATAATGACAGAGTCATATTTGTACCCGTTGTTTGGGAACTGAGTGTGTGCATTATGTGGTGGATCCTGGCACCTGACAGGCAGCTGAATGTTATTTTCTCCTTATTCAACCTGTTGAGTGGGACATCAGTGTGCCTCACTATCGAGTCTCCTATGACTAGTGTGTTGTGCATGCTGTTTTGCCTTAGGGGCTTTGGTTGAGTGGCACACTGTTTAGGAGAGTTATGTGCATCAAGATTGGTGTGGTGTTGTGGTGGTTGACTACGTTTCTCCCTTGGAGGCCTATGCTGTTTGGGTAGATTTGTATTGAAAATCTCTGCTATGGTGGGTATGTGGTGTGTGTTGATATGTGCAGGAAGTGCTGATGTATGTTTTGGAGGGCTATGTGTTCCATGTGGTGTGGTGCAAGTGTTTACCTTCTCCTCTTGACCAGCTATTCCAGTCTTGGCTGGACAGTGTGTGGCTTCCAATTTGCATATATAAGTGCATCTCTCGCAAGTCTGAGTGTTGGGACATAAGAGGAGAGGGTTGTCAGTGTACATGAGGTAGTTGCTACATTGTCTCAAGATGCCCAAGTTTACCTTGTCAATAGGAGAATGTACAAGGTAGTGACCTTTACACATGCCTGGGGGGGTGGGCATTAATAATAAGTACTTGAGGTATTTCTTTGTAGAACACTTAGGGCTGGTAGCACTTTTGTGTGCCACAATAATTGCTACAAGAAGTCTGGTAAAGTGCCAGAGTAATAAACTAGTAAAAGTGCAGGAGAGGAGAGAACTAGCAGATGTAAGGGAACAATTGAAGAGCAGACCTTTTGGCACCACTCAGAGGCTTGTAGACAGGCCTGGTTACAGCAAAGCTGTATATGGACTAGACTAGTTAGAGGAGAGGCAGGAAACAAGCGTATACCTTTTATTTTATTTTATTATTTAGACAAACTATATGCGGTCTGTGTCCCTTAACAATGCCCATGTATGTGATATTGTTGCCTAATTGTCCACAGTGAGGGTAGTGACACACATGTCAGCATCATGCATCATACCTGCCTGAAACATCATGCTGATACAACATCTGATAACACTATCACTTCTCCAGGTCTGTAGGAGCAATACATGACCCCACATCCTATGTGTGGTGGGTCATCTCACCACCCATGTAGGCATTCAGAACAATACACATTGTAAGAGGTAGTGGATTATGTCCCATGCTTATAATCTATGTGGGGCATGTAATGAATGTGTATGTAATAGTGCTGTACATAATATTAGAAATGTAGGTTTATTAATCTATGTATTGTCAACTGTGTTGATGTTACTGTGTGCACATCCCATGTGTAAGTCCTTACTGTGTGTATTCCAAGGATATACCATTTTATCTCGCTCCTATTGGACTCAGGGATACATATCACAGACCTGTCATACACAGTATCATGCATGTCCTCATCAAGTGCACCGGGGCTGTGTGAATGTTAAAGACATGGCTGTGCCAACAGGTGCTGACAGGTGAATCCGTTTCAGTTAATGTAATGGATATACTTGTGAAGGACCTGCTGACTGTACTGCAGTAACCTGTTCTGTATGTATTTGCCTGGGGTAGTACACAACACTCAGCTGACATGTCTGAGGGCTACCTGTATGTGACAAGGGGTATGTATGTAAGGTGACACTGTCTGACAACAGTGTCCATCACACACGGTGGCATGCAAACGCACCTGATACATGTACATATGAAGCTGTACCTTGCCATGGTCAGTGTATTCCCAGACTGACATACTCCTTCTTGGGAATGTCTGCAGGGCCACAGCCTGCAGACCCATAGACACCTGGGACACAAACAGAATACAGCATGTCAGGCTATATTCAGTTAGTGGTACTAACAGCAATAATGCATCCTGGCTAATAAGGTACATACACCTGCATGTGTACCCATAAAAAATGCAAGCAGACAGCACCTTATATAGGATTACATACCTACACTGTACTATAGTCACCCTGTGCATCAGACCCATATTAGCATGTCGCTGCATTGATGGTATGGATGACAAGGATGTGGCACAGGTATCATCATGTGCACAGGGTGTTGTGTGGGTTTGCCAGAGGCCTAGGCTGAACCATAAAGTTGACATCATGTATGTGTGTGTGTTTGGAGGGGTATTCAGTAGATGGGCTGTGCAGAGGTGTTGTGTGTGTCTGGAGGTGACCTGCCTGTGGTACAGATAAGTGTGTGTGTCTGTGTGTGTGTGTGTGTGTGTGTGTGTGTGTGTGTGTGTGTGTGTGTGTGTGTGTGTATGTATCCACACAGTCACGCCATGTGGCAGCCCTACACAGGGGTACGTTGGACAGCTGTGGACCATACGTGGCAGGGTGTCCAGGTCACCGTCTCCGGACACAGACATGGGAACTAGTCCTGCCAGGAGTATCACTGGCACCACCAGGCCAAAGGCTAGATGCAGTACTCCTTCCTGCATCTAGCCTTGAGCTGTTGACTGGATCTGTGCCCCTGAAGGACTGGATAGGACCATGTGGCCATGGCCTGCTCCAGTGTGATATGGATGGGCAACCCCCCTTCGGTAGTGCTGGTGTCACTGCCACTAAGGGAGTGGGAAGGTGCATGGCCCCATACACTCTCAGCCTACATCCATGTGGCCAATGCCCATCTCCCACCACATGCTCTAGCACAGACATGCCATGGTTGAGGATTATCAAGTTCTCACCACACAGTCTATTAATGATCTCAGTATTTTGACATGTGGACCCAACAAGGTCATGAATGTCACCACGTACATCAGGGACAGTTGCATCCACCACTCTGAGTATTTTTGTGTTGTGACATTCACTATGTGCCTGTGCATCCATGACAGCCTGGAACATGCATCTGGTGACTCCTCCTGTGGCACTTGCAACAGTAGCCCGACGAGCAGCATTCCTACTGCAAGCACCCCTGTCCATCCATCTGTGTGGGACTTTGCCTGCTCTCTGGCTATGGCCAGTCTCTACAATCACACCTGCCAAAGTCACCACACTAGCCTGTTCAATACCACCACCTGCCAACTATCATCTGTGGCCACTGGTGATGGGGTATGTGTGGGCATTGTCACTGTGTGCAGTGATGGTGTGCACAAGAGTGGGATGCCAACTAATGGCACAGATTCAGCCCCTGACAACCTCACCTGTACCTCACTATTCCTATCATCATTGTCAGAGTCTGTAGAGATAATGACATCATTTTCCAAAAGGGGAGGACTCAAACCCCATTGCCACCTGTGAGGGGAAGATAACATATGTACATTAATACCAGCACTTTGATTTTGGTTGGTATACCCACAAAAACACACACACACACACACACACACACACACACACACACACACTTACAGGTGAGGTGGCACAAATCTGTTACACAGACCATGCATTAACTACATGGTGACATGCATGACACATGGCCCTCATCATCATGCATTGCAGCCAGTTTTACTACATGTAACTGACAATATAGAGCTCAGGAATATGTAATTAGTGTTAGTATGTGATGGCCATTCCCCAGTACACACTGCACCCATGTACACATCATTGCTGTTCACCAGTATAGCACAGTGGCAAGTACTATAGGACATACCTCACAACTGTACATATCCTCGTAGGATATGTAGAGGACTGGCTCATATGTTTTCTCTATTTCACATAACCCCTGTGTTTCTCTGTTACATACGTGGGATGATCTGAGGAGTGACATCAGTGATTAATTGCATACATGTGAGTGTCAGATCTCCAAACCAGCAGTGAATGTATGGCCACACAATTCCTGTTACATCACCAGCCTTGTAAGTTTACAGTGGATATGATAAGTGTACACAACCCTGTTAACATGCCATGTTCTTGTAATATACAAAATGAAACAGCAATAATGCATTCATATATGTCACCCACCTTCCATGTGACATATGACCTGTGCAATCCAATTGATAAACAAACACGTGTTATGTGTAAAATATAATGACCACAATATGTACAATATGGTGATTGCATAAGTGTACACACTCTTTAAATGATAAGTTGTTGAAGCATCTTGTAAGTGGCTTACAGCATTGGCTTACATCATTCACTGTTCTTGTGAATGTATCTATCAGCATGGCACATCCTGACTTGGCATTATTAGGTCACTCTTCCATGCAAAGGTCACCCAACTCTGTCAGATTCCGAGGGCAGCTCATGTGCACAGCCCTCATCAGGTCACAAAGGGGTTTTCTATCTGGTGTAGGTCTAAGCTCTGGCTGGGCCAATCCATAACCATGTTTGTGTTCAGGTGGAGCCATTCTTAGGTACCTTTGGATGTATGCTTCAGTTCTTTGTCATGTTGAAGGCTGACACACCTTCTCATTCTCAACGATCTTGCAAATGCCTGTTGGATTTTGGGCAGAAGTGATGTTATTAAGAAATGTTCAGAATTCCCACCATGACTACAGGCCTTGTTCTGTCTGTGGAATGGCAGCCCCACAACAGGCCACTGCCACCATGAGATTCACTATGGGGGTTTTGGCCTTCAGGTTATGAGAGGTGTTACTTGTGCACTGCACATACATGTTGGTATTGTGGCTGTGAGGTCGATCCCTAGTCTCATTATACCATAACACATTTTCACACCTGCCTTTGGGAAATGTGATGTGCTGTATTGCAGTTTGTATCCACCCCTGTATGTTTTTGGTGTGTGGAAATGCTTCCATCTTCTGACCCTACCCCATAGGCCAGATATATACGGAATACAGGAGAGTGTTCTCACAGGTAGTACAGAACAGCAGTACTAGCAAGAGGTTCCTACAACTCCCTCAGTCTTGCTGTATGTCCCCTGGCAGCCTCCCTGACCAGGTCTTGACATGTGTTGTCATCATTTTTGGAGGGACATCAGGTTCTTTTCAACAGCGCTGTTGTCCCATATTCAATCCACCTTTTGACAACTGTCTCCACTGTGTTCCATGGTGTATCCGATGCTGTGGTAATGTTGTTGTACCCAACTCTTGACTGATAGCTTTCAAATATGAGATCCCGTTGGTGCTTTGTACACTGTCTGCAAGCCATGGCTGTTGCAGGCAACTGAGCAAATGTCATGATTATCCCACATGGACAGCAGACTGTTATTTGGTGTTAGTCAGAGTGCCTTTACTTGATGGCTGGTGTGTACCCAAGCAGACTGTATGCTGTCAGTAAATCACAAGCTGCTGCAATAACATATTATTTTAAGGGTGTGCACACACATGCATCCAGCTTATTGTGACGTTTGTATACTCCATATATGGTGGCCAACAGATTGATTGCTTGTACAGGGAATTGTTTATGTCATAGGTCACATTACAGTTTAGAAAAGATGAACACTGACATATTGTGGTCTCAATTTGCATATACATCACAAACACCTGGCATCTTAACAGGGGCATGTACACTGTTTATATCCACTATATGACAGTAATGTTTCACACATGTCCCTACCTTAGGCTGTTTGTCCACCCATTTTGTTGCTCTCTGTCCAGAGGTCTTGCACTGACAGGCCATGAGTTATGCTACAGGAATGATACATTCTCATCAGATAGACCCCTGTGGTGACCACTGTGATGCAATGCAGTTGACCCCAACACAAATAAACATGCACAAAAAGCAATATTGCTATGAGTGACAGTTGTGTGCATGGTACATTCCATGGCCTTCACATGCCTGGGATATTGGCAAACAACAACAATATAATTGCATACCCACCAGCTGCAGGCTGCTGCCCAACATGCAGACTGAAGGGACCTAGGTAGTTGTTTGAGGGGAGTATGGTCAGCAGACCCACATGTGGCATTGGTACAGGATGGGTGCAGCATATCTGCACATTTACGGTACAACCCCCAATACTACACGATTAGTTGTCTTTCACATAGATGTGCATGTCTGTGCATTAGAAAACCACATCCACAACTGCAATCTGACCTGATACATGCACGTAGATACTCTACAATTACAAATATGTTTGCTACTACTAGCCTAGTAATCACTGGGGCCTTAACTACACACTCCTTATCCATTGTCTGGGTGCCAACCACCTCCTATGTGGGGGGGGGTCTGTATTCTGATGTTGTACTGGGATGGGTGCCCCAAGGTACCTGTGGAGCTCCCCAGTGGGTGTCAGTGGGGCTGCAAGGTCAGGCCCACACCTGTGGCTGTGCAGTCCCTGGCCACAGCAGCAGCCCTTTGCCGGGCATGGCGTATGAAGTCACTTTCACGATGCCAGACCTGCTCGTCTGTACATGCATGCAGGCCGACATCATTTACCCTGTGGACAAAGTCATCCTATGGGCCAGTCTTCTCCTGTAGATACTGCTGGCTCCAGCCACACATTATGGCATGGTTGTGTAGTATGGCTTCTATGATTATATTTGTTACAGCTGCTGAGAAAGGTGACCTTTGCTGATGCGACATTGCACCTGGGAGACATAATAATGGAGACACATCACTGTACCTCATACATTTGGCAACCATATGTACAGAACCTGCACATCTACATTGAATACCAGTAGCTACCACTCACAACCATACCATATCCCTGTACCGTATCAGTGCTGGATCTGCTTGTATTGCACTGCTCGCCCTGAGTAGTGATATTCCCCCCAATGGGGACTACTTATTTTCATACTCCTGTACTCCTCATTCATGTCTGTGTAATGGGATGATATTGACCATCTTCCATGTGGATGTGGTGTGGATGGTGCCAAGACTTGGTGTGACTACAGTGTGTAATGGAGCTGGGAGCACATGACTGAGTTCATGTAGGACACAGACAGGGATGTTAACAGCTGCCATGGATACGTATGTTTGTTGCCTTTCAGTAGGCAATATATACCTGCTCTCTGGTGATGAGGGGAGGGGTGTGGGTGCTTTGCATATCCAGCTATAGTGCTGCTGAGCCAGAGGGTAATGTTTGCCCTAAAACTATCTGCAGCAGGTTGCCTATAGCTATGTTGTGTGTATATTTGGCCTGATTGGCCACCATTACAGGGTGGGTTGGTTTGTGACCTCAGAGATTGCTGACATATGTGAAGATGGCCTTGTGATCAGCTTTGGTGGATGTGTTCAATATGTACTAATTGTTAGCCTTACAGTACTTGACTTGTGACCTTATATGCTTGAACAGACAAATGCTGACTTGATGCCAGGTTGGAGCGTGCTCCTGGTTTGGCCTGTATGGCCAATCTAGGGACCAAGTCTATGGTTTGTGTATTGCTGCTGTCCACCACAGGTATTCAGCCTAACTAGAGGAGGTTGATGTTGTCCTGTTGGGTATTACCAAGCTATGTAGGTGACCACATAGTATTGTGTTGCGAGCCTGGACACAGCTACTGGTCCAACATATGGGATGCCCTTCATGTGGGCCTTGCCCATTTATTTGGCTTGTGTGGGGAACATTATGAAGGTCTGGGGGCTACAGCTTCACAGACAGTAGGTGGAAATACCTCACAGGACAGGACATGAGGAGACAGCCCAGCAACATGGGGGACAAAGATTCAGAGCTTGGTACAGCTTGTATGTCATTAGTGTTGTTATATACATTAGGGGGGGTTGCTACATTGACAGGGTTATCTGGACATGCATTTACTTGGTGAATTGACATCTGAGAGTTTTCTGCCTCTGACATAGCACTCAACTGGCATGTTGTCCACAGACTGGCCAGATGTTGGCCTATTATGCTTGATCTGTTCCTCGACCAACATCTGTTTTGTGGGGTTGGTAGGATAATGTGAGGATTGCAGTCAGTAAGTGTTGTTATCCATTGGTGTTCCACACATCATTTCCTTCAGGGATGTGATGTTACAACAACACGTGTAACAGCAGCTACTGTTTCAGTTTGCAACACCATTATGTGTGAAATATCCCTCTTTCCAGCCCCCTATCCCATACGTATGCCATGTGTTGTCTAGATGTCCTACACTACGAGGTGCAGAGGTACGGTATATCATTAATTAGCAACTGCACTTCAGTTAGCATGACAGTCACCTGGCAGACTCCTGGCCATGGTATGCAGTGGTGGCCAGGGTTGTGGGTCAACACCATGGTAATTCTCTGGAAATTTGCACATATGACAGTATGTCTGTCTGGCCATTGTGAACAGACTGCCAAGACTGTGTAGTAGTGTTGTGTGCATATGTTTTTTAGGCTGGGTAGGGAGAGTAGCAGCTGTGAGTGCCATACATCCTTTACCTATCTGACTCTGCA
>NC_056728.1:1960002121-1960064621 GCF_019279795.1 Protopterus annectens
TACTGTCTGTGCACTGCACAGATATGCCCCCTGCACTTGTACATGGATCATGTCCATGTAGGGAGTACAGCAGCATGCTTTCATGCATATGCAAGGCATGCTGCTGCTCTACATGGACAAGGAACACTCCGTGCAAGAATAGCACTGTTCCTGCACAGTTTCATGAATCCTGGGGACTGTCTTTTTCCTAATGTGATCGTATGATTTTATATAACAATAAGATAGTGTTTTAATTTGTAAATAAGGATGGAATATGATTTTAGTACATAAGAAAACTACCTTGTTTTAAAATATATTTAAGAAGAAAAGATTTAAAGAGACCATGAATATTCAAAAGAGGTCTATATATATTTTTTTCAATATGTGAGGAAACAAACATTTGATTCTATTTAGTGAATGCAGGTAAGATTCCTAATAGCTTGTGTACTCTATTACTTAAAGCTTTATTTCATTTGTATCCCCCCTTTCTCTCATTCTTCTCTCGTCTCCCCTTCCCTAATTTTCATTCTATTTATTTTACTCAATTCTCCTTCATTGTATTTCTCTTTGAATTAGTGCATATTTCACAGTTCTTCTCACCCCATTTACTTACGTGTATTTATAACCTTTTAAATAATAATCACTCTTATAGTATTGTTCATTCTGGAGAAAATTGCTATTTGGTTCTAAGCTTACACAATGAAAATATCAGAAGAAGGATTAAAGAACTTAAAACGGAGCTACATCGTGTTATTATATGCTAATATGTTTTGGCCAAAACTATTTGTATGTTAAATATTGACTGAAGAAGGAAGCCTATTCCTGTTCAAAGCTTCTGTTTCATCCCTCCCCTGCTTCGTGTCTCTAACTTCTTTTCTTGCCTCGTTATTTTCCTCATTCTCATCCTGCTCTTTTTCTTCCATCTCTCCCTTTTCTATCCCCTGTAATTCTGTACTCTATTGCTTTTGCTTACCCCTTCCCTTCTTCATTTTCTCTCTGCCTTGCTCTCACTTTTAGCCCTTTTCCTTTCTCTCATTAATGTCTTCTTTCCAATTCCATTCCCCTCTGCACTTTGCCATGCTCACTCCCGCCATCAGTCCTTGAAACAATCATCATTGCACGACTATCAATAAAAATACACCAATTTGCATTATTAATTTCAGCTGCTATAAGGCAATACTAAAAGTCCCACTAAGCAAAACATCATAGACGTCCACATCTATAAAAGTTTCTGTCTAAAACATATCTTACCTTCAAGCACTACTGCACTTCCCTCTCTGCAGTCCCTTTGCATCTATCAAAATCTCAAGACAAAATGGACTCTACCAAAAGTCTTCTATTTAGGTATTCATTTGGACTCACTTAGTCAACTCCTCCTCCATTTAGACTTTTTAATATATTAAAAAAAAAGAAAAAGAGAAAGTGCCTCTCATCTGACAAGCCATGATGTCCAACAGCACGCTAGACACTAGATATGTGGCATTGCTAACTATAAACTTCCCACTCAGCTTAATCATACGGGAAACACAAAAGACCCTCTCAAAAATAATCAGTTAATAAGAAGCTATTATAAAAGCTAGTAAATGTATTTCTTAAGAAGAGTGTTGTCTAAATATAAGAGGTATCAAAAATTAAAGTACTGCATCGAACTACTCTTGACCTGGACAATATTCCTTTAAACTTTTCTAAATAAGTTGCATTTTCTCTTCATTTAAAACAGACACAATGATATCAAGTAATGTTTCTCACTAACAGAGTGAAGGGAAAATGTTTTATGCAACTAATATATTGGGAGAATCATCTTTAGATAATTTCAGTTTAAAGGTTAGACTTCTATTGCGGTTTAGAAAGAATGAACACGTTGATCATTTTGCAAAACTGATCTAATAGCTGTGGATGTGAATGATATCAGTTGAATGTTGCCCATGTGATTCTCTGGCTGTGCAAATCTTTAACAGGAGACATATTTTTTATGCACATGCTGTAAGTGGGAAATAAGAAACATAAAAAAGATAGTTAAATGCAGAGAGACTTACCAAATGAAAATAATGCACTTTTTCCAAAGTTCTGTGCTATAACTTCATTTGTTGGCCACTCTAACATCTCTGCATTGCTAGGTGTTATATAAATATCATATAAACAATACAAGACATAAACTGGAGTATATCTCTAAGAATCCGAGATCTAATAAACTTCACACACTCATACCTCTCAACTTCTTGGAGCAAGAAATCTAGACAAAGTCATAAATAAAAGTGTGACAAAGGACCAAAAATAGGGACAAATTTTAAATATTACTCTTAAAAACTGAGAACATTGATAGAATAACAGGTTTTGCATTAGGATTAATTTTCTGAAGGATATCAAGTCTGAAACTAAAATGTCTGCCATTATTTTCTAACTTCAGTCTGTAATTATTTACCCTAATTTGCCAGAAAACTACAATTTTATTTAAAAAGGACGAAAAATATGAGGCCAAAATCAGGATATTTTGTGAAAATTTGTACAGGTGAGAGCTATGCAATCATTATATTTATCTTTCGCATACATAGATATCATGACAAGCAGAACTGACAGCAACGGTTTAAAAAAGTTTCACGTTTTATAATTGTCAATAAATACATACTTAAAAACTGATTAGAACTGAAATAGTGGGCCTGGTTCAAAAAGACTTGCTGTCAATGTAAGTGATTTAGTCCAGCGTAAATCTGCTCTGATTGCAAAAGAGTTATTCTCTGTGAAAGTGACATACTCTGAGTGCAAGTCTTGCAATACATCTTTTGGACTCTGGCGCATTTTAAAGCATTTAGCAAATGTTTATGGCATTTGTTGCTAAACATTAAATAAAAAGAAATGAGGGAAAGAAAAAATAGAATAAGAGAAAGAATCAAAGAGCATGAATTTACATTTTGACTTTATCTGTATTATCTTTGAATACATGTATAGCATACAGTAGATATAAAAAGTGTACATACCCCTGTTAAAATGCCAGGTTTTTGTGATATAAAAAAATGAGACCACATTACATCATTCCAAAACTCTTCCCACCTTTAATGTGACCTATAACCTGTACAATTCAATTGAAAGACAAACAAATATGTTAGGGGGAAAAGTATAAAAAATAAAAAAGTACAATAAGCTGGTTGCATAAGTGTGCACACCCTTACACTAATACTTTGTTACGTGTGCACACCCTTAAACTAATACTTTGTTGTATGTGCACACCCTTAAACTAATACTTTGTTAATGCACCTTTTGATTTAATTACAGCATTCAGTCTTCTTGGGTACACACCTGCCATCAATTAAAGAGACTCTGATTAAAGCCAAATAAAGTTCAGCTGTCCTAGTAAGATTTTCTTGATATTTACTCAGCTACCTGCTACAGCAAAAGCCATGCTTTGCAGAGAGCTTACAAAGCATCAAAGGATCTCATTGTGGAAATCTATCAATCAGAAGATGGGTACAAAAAAATTTCCATAGCATTGGATATACCATGGAAGACAGTGAAGACAGTCATCAAAAAGTGGACAAAATATGGGACAACAGTGATGTTGCAAAAAACTAGTTGTCCCTCTAAAATTGATGAAAAGACAAGACGAAAACTGGCCAGGGAGGCTGCCAAGAGACCTGCAGCAACACTGAAGGAGCTGCAGGAATTTCTGGCAAGCATTGATTGTGTACTACATGTGACAACAATCTCCCATATTCTCCATAAATCTGGACTATGGGGTAGGTTTGCAAGATAGAAGCCTTTCCTTACACAGAAAAATATCCAGGCCCAGCTAAAATTTGCAAAACAATACATCAAGTCTCCCAAAAGCATGTGGGAAAATGTGTTATGGTCTGATGAGTCCCAGGTTGAACTTTTTTGCCACAATTCCATGGCCCAAAAATAACACTTCACATCAGCAAAAGAACACCATCCCCACAGAGAAGCATGGTTATGGCAGTATCATGCTTTGGAGTTGCTTTTCTTCAGCTAGAACTGGGGCTTTAGTCAAGGTGGAGGGAATTATGAACAGCTCCAAATACCAGTCACTTTTGGCATAAAACCTTCAGGCATCTGCTAGAAAGCCAAAGATAAAGAGGAATTTCACCTTTCAGCACAACAGGTGACCCCAAATATACATCAAAGTCAACAAAATAATGGCTTCATCAGAAGAAAATTAAAGTTTTGGAATGGCCCAGCCAGAGCCCAGACCTTAATCCAATAGAAAATCTGTGTGGTGACTGGAAGATGGCTGTGCACAAGAGATGCCCTCGCAATCTGACAGATTTGGAGCACTTTTGCAAGGAAGAGTGGGCAAATATTGCCAAGTCAAGATGTGCCATGCTGATAGACTCCTACCCAAGAAGACTGAATGCTGCAATTAAATCAAAAGGTGCTTTGACAAAGTATTAGTTTAAGGGTGTGCACACTTATGCAACCAGCTTATTGTACATTTTTTATTTTTTATATTTTTTTCCCATAACAGATTTGCTTGTTTTTCAATTGAATTGTATAGGTTAAAGGTCACATCAAAGTTGGTAAAAGTTTTGAAATGATTTATTGTGGTCTCATTTTTTTATATCACAAAAAAATGGCTTTTTAACAGGGGTTTGTACACTTTTTATAGCCCCTGTAGTGTACATACAAAGGATATTTTATCAGCTATTATGTATTTTATTTCTGAGAAAATTTCATGAAAAGACAGAATTGTGTTTTGAAAAATGTTGTCTTCATTTTTTTTTTTTTTTTGCTGTCAGACCATAGTGACACTTCTGGAGATCTTTTTAGATTAGGAGAAGCCCAGTCCACATCTTATGCACCTGTGGTGCAGGAGGCTGTGGCTTCTATTCCCACATCAGTGAGATTGATTACTGTCTCTGCATTGGAACATAAAAGGGGTATTGCACTCCTAAGTGCATCATCCTTTAGATAAGATGTTAAACCAACCAACTGCCTGAGTTGGTGAAAGCTCAAGTGGATTAAAAGATCCCACAGCACCTATTAAAAAGAGGAGAGGTAGCTGCATGATGCCCTGAGCAAATTTTCTGTAGTAGTATAAATACTACCTCATGTTCCTCCTAAAAAAAGGCTCCTACCCTAGCTGGATTAACCCAGTCAACAAAGGATAAATAAATTAATTAAAATGATGCTGTTGTTCTCAATAAAAGATGCTTCTTCTTTCATGGTATTGAATGTTCTTACTTCGTTTTGATAATAAATTATTATTCTTGTTGGGCAAATAGGTTGTGCTTTGAAATTATTTTGTTTCAGTAATTAAACAAGTGGCCAGCACTGTTTCTCTTCTTTTCATTTTTTTTGTAGAATTGTCATTATCAAATCAAATGGTGTGTTGTCCATATTTTAAAGGAGATTTACCCCAAGTGTTTTAGTACAAGTTCTTTGTTCAGAAATGCTAAAAATGTTATCACAATAGATTTTGGTCTAGAGGGAGGATAAGTTGATGCTGGCTTTCACATTGAACAATGTGATCTTTCAAAGCCATAGGAAAGTCCCTTTTGTAAGTTAAGAAAATTACAAATCTAGGTAGATAACAAAGCATTAGTGTCTCCTTGAGTTTTCACAGGTAATCTAGATATGCTGATATTGCACCCTCTCTCTGAAGGACAACACACTCAGAAGTGCAGCACATTCCTTATGTTGCACAGCAGTGTCAGGTAGCTCATTTTATAACCAATAATTTTTTTTAAGTAGAAAGTCTGTTTTTAATTCTCCCTCCTTTGGTCTGTTATCCATATAAGTTAGAGATGTCTCTATGCCAGACATTTTTATTTGTTTCTGCCAGATCATGTTTGTATCTCTTAAGCTATTTTCGTTCAAATTATCTAGATGTTTCAGAAATCCATTTATCTCTAATGAAAGTTCCTGTGTAAAAGCCATGACTAGCTGTAAGTCTTCCTTCAAAGAAGAGTCTGTATGTGAATATTTGGAGACACTCATTGTTTTCCTTCTGAATGAATTTGACAGGAAAATATTGGTAAGATTTCTATATTTTTAAAGTAAGTTAGACTTCAATATGGTAAAGTAGTTTCAATACAAAATATCATTTTTTCTTTCCTCTATATTGAAGATAAAACCAAAGTGCTCTGAAAAAGTGCTGCTTTCAGATGACCAACTTAGCTCTGTCCCTTCTTAAATACACTTTTTATAAAGTATTTGCTTTTATTTTTTTAATTGAAGGATACAGTTATAGAAAGAGCACTACTGCATCAATAGAATTATTATGCCAAGCAGCAAAATAACCATCAGAGAATCCTGTGATCAGTGTAAAGACAGATGTCTGACCAATAATAAAAGAGGAATATACCAACCACTTGTTGAAGCATGAATTAACTGCTGAGAGTAACATCTGCAAGTGCGAACATGCTACTTAAATGTTCAGTAGCAATACTCACTCTTCTAAGCAAACCAAATGCACTGCTAGTAAAACTGGTTGTATTTTTTGTCTTTAATCAAGCCCCTTGGCAAACTCAAAAGATGTTTGCCCCCCCTCATAAGAACAGCTTTCACTGTCCATATATCTCTTGTATTTATTTTAAAGTCTATAATCAGTGAAAAGTGGGGGAATGAATGGGAAAGGGAAACAAAGTGACACTAAGAGAAAATCACTGTGCCAGACCTGTCCACAGCTTTTCTTATAACCAAACCAAATCCAAGTGATAAACAAGGTGACAGACAAGATCGTCCAATGTAAAAACAACTAAATAAATAAATACATAAACAAGTAAAAAAAAAAACAAATCACCATGGAGCAAAAAAACACAAGCTAGGAAGCCTCAATTACCATGCCTTAGGAAAACACATGAACACAACAACAGAAAGGACACACACTTTAAAACTGCATATCACATCACATATTTACATTCAAAAATACAGGAGTATATTTATTCCACAATATTAAAATATTAATTCCAACCCTTTTTCACTTATCAGTGGTCTCTGATCAGTGAATGGTGACCATAACATGGATGATGTCGGACAGTGAAAACCTATAAAATTATGCTGTAACTCACAACTGCATGGAAGGTTAAGAGATAGTCAAAATGGTTTGCATCACAAACTGTATTTAGAGGACAACATAAGAGACAGGTAATAGTAAAGACACATAGTCCGAGGAGACAGAAGGACTGAGATAGGTAAAAACAGAAAGATAAAGTTATGGTGATTTACCTATTTCTGCAGGTATGTTTCTATTTTCAGGTTTGATTTATCCCTTCACATAGGTTCATAAGTTCATAGGTAGGTACTAGGCTTGTGGCCCTAGGGCCTATATAAGCCTAGCCAAAAGGTACCCTGGCTTTCGCCACTTAAGAAAATGATTTTCCTGTGCCACTGTCAAGCAGAGCCACAGAAGTGATCCTCGGGGTGAATTTCTTATCTCCCATCCAATCATCAAGATTTTTCTTGAAGAGTGCTAATGAGGAACTTTGTTTGATATAGATAGGTAGTTTGTTCCAGAGTATGAAAAGTCTCTGGGACAGGAATCAATCCCTCCAGCATGTTCTGTTTAATGTGGTGACAAGGTTTAGGTCCCTAGAGCACGCAGCTCATAGGGATTGGGATTTCTTTAAGTGAAGCATGTCCAACAGCTCTGGGTTTGACATAGCTTTGTGTGTTAGGCAGAGATCGCCTCTGAGTAGGTGATATGTGATGGAGTAAAGCTGCAGTTTTTTGAGACGGTCTGCGTAGGGCATCTGTTTGAGGCCGGTAATCCTCTTCGTGAGGTATTTCTGCGGCCTTTCCAGTTGCTGTAGATGTCTTGTGAGGTACATACCAAAAGGGGTATTGTACTCTATAATGGGTCTAATGAGTGACAAGTAGAGGGGAACAATGACCTCTTTTTTCCTGGATGAGAAACCTTTTGTGATGAGTTGTGCCATGTAGAAGGATTTCCTGACTACTGTGGCGATGTGATTATCAAAGGAGAGACTACTGTTCACCTCTGTCCCAAGGTCTCTTATCACACTTTCAGTGTTAAATAGACTACCTCCTATGTGAAAGTGCATGGGTGCAGAGTTTTTACCAAAAGGGATAACAATGCACTTTTTGGTATTGAGCTTGAGGCCATGGGTTTGACACCAGGCATCTGTCTCAGCGAGGCCCTTTTGTAGGATGTCCACATCTTTTGGAGTTTTGATTATGGCTCCTAGTTTGCAGTCATCAGCAAACTTCATTAGCTAAAGACCTTCTGTGTTAGCCTGTACTTCAGAGAAGTAGATACCAAACAGGAGAGGACCCAGGACTGAACCCTGTGGTACTCCACTTGTCACTGTTCTGAAGTTGAATTTGGAGCCCGCTACTTTCACAGTGTGGGTTCTGTCAGTAAGCCAGTTGGCAACCCATCTTGTCTCATAGGAATTTATACCTAATTTAGTGAGTTTATCTATAATTCCAGAGTGGGGGATGGTGTTGAAAGCCTTGGCGAGATATAGATAGGCTGTGTGAACCACCTTACCCTCATCTACGGCTTTGGTGACTGCTTCAAAGAAGTCTATCAGGTTTAGGAGACATGATCTGCCTTTTACAAACCCGAACTTGGTGGGGTCCTGAGTTTGGAAATTACCAATGTCATTGTTTATAAGTTCCATGATGATACGTTCCATAGCCTTGCAGACCAGGCTCATTAGGCTAATGGGGTGGTAGTTTCTGGGGTCCATGGGGGCTCCCCCTTTGTGCAGTGGGATAACCATCGCTGTGCACCATTCAGTGGGCACATAGCCTGAGGTGAGGCTATGATTGAACATGATACTTAGGTGGGGGTGCAGCCTGGGATGTTGTCAGGTCCCATGGATGCTGTGTTCTTGGCTTTGGATAGTGTGTTTTTTACCTGTGCAGCCGTGATTACAGGAACTTTGCATTCTTCTGGTATAGAGATGGGCCCTTTAGGGGATGACAAGGGAGTAAAGTTAACACTGAACCTATCTGCCAGGATGTTGGCAATATCAGTTGGTTCTGTATATTTAGTGCCATTGTGCTGTAACTCAGAGCATCTCTGAGTGTTGCCATTGAGATTCTTGACATAGCTATAGAATGCTTTGTGGTTGTCTTTAGAGTCAGTGGTGATATTGTTTTTGAAACTAGCTTTGGAGGATTTTATGAGGGATCTCAGCTTCTTACTGAGGCTGACCAGGGAGTTTCTCCAATCAAGAGATTTTACTCTTTTTTGCAACAGTTTCTTTCTTCTGTTGTAGAGTTTGTTTATGGCAGGGGACCACCAGATTGGCTTCCTTTTTTTGGAGGATAACATCTTGTTTCTGTTAGGGATTGCACAATCCATGCACTCGTGTAAGTGCTTATAAAGTGCATTTGTGTAGGATTCGGCAGTTGTACTTCTATTGTCCATCAGCATGGGTGTAGTGAAGTTTGCCACTTCTGTCTTAAGAACTGTGAAGTTGGCTTTGGAGAAATTTTTTACTGTGGTTTCCCTAATGGGGGTGTGGGGGAGGGATGTGGATGCCTAGGGTGATTAGCTTGTGGTTGGATCTGACCAACAAGGAATTGACCTCTAGTGTGGAGCACTGGTTGCCCATGTTGGTAATAACCAAGTCTAGGATATGGCTGCCCCTGGTGGGGGTGTGGACAAGTTGATCCAAGGCATTGGAAGTTATGAATTCTAGAAAACGTTGAGCACAAGAGTTTGTACATGAGTAGTTTTCCCAGTTGATGGTGGGGTAGTTGAAATCACCCATTATTAGGGTGTTAGGTTGTATATTAATATTTTCCAGTGTATCAAGAAATGAGGAGTGGGAATCCTGGGGCATGGTGCGGGATCTGTAACAAGCTACAATTTGGATTGCGGCCTTGCCCAGAGTTAGTTGCACTTGGATAATCTCGGATGCATTATGCTGAGCAACTAGCCCAGAGGTGTGGATATCCTTAATGAATATGGACACATCTCCATCTTTAGTGTTTCGGTCCAGGTTAGGTGGCCAAAAGGTGTGGCATGAATTAGAGCCTGGTAATGCAGGGGTACTCTCTGGAGCCTTGAACCAGGTCTCTGTCACTGCACAGATGTCAATGTTCTCCATTTTAAGGAGTGCCTCAAGTGAGTGCATTTTGAGGTTTAGACTTCTAGCATTGAGTAGCAATACCCTCAGATTCTTATTGCTTGTACCTGTTATGGTGGTGAATTTGTCATTTGAACCTTACCTAAAAAAGGCACTATAGGGGTGGCTAGAGCCTTAGCCAGTATCTGGAATTCCAGGGGTGACAGGTGCAGGCCATCTCTGGCAAAGCATCATGGTTTGTCGGTCATGTCATCCCAGGCAGAAAGATACTGGATCCCCTTAGAATGATACCAGAAGCTTAGCCAATCATTTTGTCCTTGTACTGTGGTATCAGTCTGGGTGATGGCAGGATGCTACTCAGGGCTAGGGTCATACCTGCCTGGGCTACAAGATTGGACAGCTCCTCCATGTCCCTTTTCATGTAGTCCAGGGAGGTATGTCTCAGGTCATTCACACCAACATGGACAATGATAGAGTCATATTTGTACTTGTTGTGGAGTGACCTGAGTGCATGCATTATTTGGTGAATCCTGGCACCCGACAGGCAGCTGACAGTAACTTTCACCTTGTTTAGCCTGGTGAGTAGAACATCAGTGTGCCTGACTATAGAGTCACCTATGACTAGAGTGTTGGGTATTTTGTTATTCCTAATGGGCTATGGTTGAGTGGCACACTGAGTTTGTGGGCTATGTGTCATTTGGGTTGTGTTGGGGGGGTGGAGGTTGCTTTTCTTTCTGCTTTAGAGGTCCCTGTTGCTTGGGCGGATTTTTACTGAGAGCCTCTGTGAATGTAGGTGTGTGTTTTGTGTTTGTATGTGTGTGCTTTGGTGGTATAGGTTTTGAGGGACTGTGTGCTGAGTGTGGTGTGGTGCAAGTGTTTACCTTCTTCTCTTGACTGTCTAGTCCAGTCTTAGGTGAAGATAGCTTTGCTTCCAGTTTGGCTATATAAGTGCATCTCTCACAGGTTGTAGTGTTGGGTGGTAGGAGGAGAGGGTTGTCTGTGTACATGAGGCAATTACTGCATTGCCCCAAGATGCCCAGATTCATCGGTTAGACAGGAGAAATCACCGGGAGCTTGACCCTTAGGCATGCCTGGATAGGTGCTTATTTATTAAGTACTAAAAACTGCTTTCCTCTAGACAAGTGAGGAAAGTTGAGTGCTGTAGTAATTTGTAGCTTATTTAGTGCTTACAAGTTCTGAACAAGTGCTGAGCTCAAAGAAACAGACTTAAGTGCTGAAACTAAAAAACTGGCTAGTTCTAAGAAACAAAATTAAGCTAGCAGGCTTCCCTCCAACACAGAAAGGCTTGGTGGTTTAGAAGCCTACAAATAGTCCTGGACACAGCAAATCTGTATCCAGACTAGACTACCCACAGGAAAAGCAGGAAATAAGCTTAGAATTTTTTTTTTTTTAAGTGGAAAGAGATAAAGGAGGAGCAGAAACTAAGCTGATTGGCCTTCTGAAATGATCTCCCTGTATTAGGTCGAATGAGGTAATGACACTAGACTGGAAGGAGGGTCCCAGATAATTTTCTGAACCCACAATTATGCTATTTTGGATATTTTACATTTACAAATGTATCACTTTTATGACAATAC
Organism: Protopterus annectens; assembly: GCF_019279795.1. Classification (NCBI taxonomy): domain Eukaryota; kingdom Metazoa; phylum Chordata; order Ceratodontiformes; family Protopteridae; genus Protopterus; species Protopterus annectens. The sequence continues at coordinate 1,960,013,715 of NC_056728.1, forward strand.
ATTAATGTATCACTGTGATTGTTTTACATTTACTAATGTAACAATGTCACCATTTTACATTTACTACTGTATAACAGTAATCATTTTACATTTACTAATTAATTTTACACTTACTAATGTATCACTGTGATCACTTTACGTTCACTAATGCATCACTGTGATTGTTTAATATTTACTAATGCAACAATGTGATCATTTTACATTTAATAAATCATTTTACATTTACTAATGTATAACACTGGTAATTTTACATTTGCTAATTAATTTTACATTGACTAATGTATCACTATAATCACTTTACATTAACTAATGTATCACTGTGATTGTTTTACATTTATTAATGTAACAATGTCACCATTTTACATTTACTACTGTGTAACAGTAATCATTTTACATTTACTAATTAATTTTACACTTAATGTATCACTGTGATCACTTTACATTCACTAATGCATCACTGTGATTGTTTTATATTTACTAATGCAACAATGTGATCATTTTACATTTAATAAATCATTTTACATTTACTAATGCATAAAACTGGTAATTTTGCATTTGCTAATTAATTTTAGATTGACTAATGTATCACTATAATCACTTTACATTACCTAATGTATCACTATGATTGTTTTACATTTATTAATGTAACAATGTCACCATTTTACATTTACTACTGTATAACAATGGTAATTTTACATTTAATAAATAATTTTACATTTACTAATGTATCATTGTGAGTCTAAACTAAGGAAAATACCCAACAATCATGTTTCAGTTTTTTTCTATGGTCATCTTCCTTTTTCCTGTAGAACCAACGTTACGTGTGAACAGTTTAGCCATGTGGAAGGTGCCTTGAAGCTTTGGAAGCTGGCTGGCTGTTATATTATGTGAAGAATATAACCCATATAGTTTAGGCTACTGCAGTGGTGATCAGGATGAAGAACATGTACTGATTACTTAGACATATTTTAAAAATGTTTTCAGTAAGAAGTGATAAAATGGTGCTGTGAAAGTTTTATCAATTGGCAACCATAGTGCATGCTTCACCACTCCTACTCAAATGGTCCTCCTTTTGTCCAGTCATTTTTTTTTTTTTTTTGCCATGCAGCTATGAAAGGCAACTGTCTTCCTTGGAAATCTCATCTCTAAGGAATTCTGGCAATTTTTACCGAACAAACTTATTTTGCCATACTTTGTATGCCTCTGCTTTCTAAGTACTTCAGTCAGATTCATAGTAATTTTGAGAATTATGTTTAATAAAGGTTTATTAAACTTTTCATAGAGGATGACGCCTTTTATTTCTGCCTTTAGTGCAGTATTATGTAAATATTTAGTGAATTTCATTTTTAAGTACTCCGCTATATCTTTTATACTAATAATATAATCAGCACATGCACTACTGCGAGAGTTGAAGGTAGCATCCTTTATTTCAAATGGGTTTTCTGATTATAATGACTGCTTTAGGAAGTACTTTTTTCTGAGAATACTTTTGCTTCATTAACTTATTGTTTTTCCCTAACAGATGCCATTTTTTGTATTGTTGCTGCATGTTGTCCAATTTGTCTTGTTAGTTTTTTGAAGTTGACTGGTCCCACACTCCCACACTGACACAGGGAGATATAGCACAAATGTTCTTAAAATGTTGCCAAGCTGCACTGTTCAGGGAACTCTGAATTAACAGCAGCCCTATGATGGACTTTAGCCTCTGTCTGCTTAAGTTTATGTAATCCCAAGTGGTTAATTGACTTGATTTTGGTCACATTTTGGGTCATATGATAGTCTAAGAGCTTTTCACAGAGATGTATGCAGAAAAATGTTGCCACATCCAGAAGATCCTGGGTGTTACATGTATCTGGAATTTGCTGCTTATTCCATTGCTATGTTGTACAATCTTTGTTTTTTGTTTTTTTATCCATCTGGTCATAAGACCATCATGTCACCCAAATTATTATTATTTTTTTTAAGTATAATGATAGGGACAAAGAGTGGCTGCTGTGGTGCAGTGGTTAGAGTTGTTGCCTCACAACAAGGGGTGCTCTGGTTTGATTCTTGGCTGGGGTGCCTTCTGTGCAGAGTCTGCATGTCCTCCCTGCAGTCATGTGGGCTTCCTCCAGGTGCTCCAGTTTCCTCCCACATTCCAAAGACATGCACTAGGTGGATTAAGCATTCTAAATTGGCCAAAGGTGAGAGTGTGTGTGCAACACTACAGTGGTAGGGCTAACCACCTGGCAGTGTCAAACCTTGACTCAAGATGATTGTCACTGCTGATGTGGTACCCCAATCCCATGTGCAAAATGATAAAAAGGTTTGAGGATGGATGGATGGATAGGGACAGAATTAAAGAGATTAGGCATTATGTCATGTATTCTTGTATTTTTTCTTGATGAAAGCAAAGGTTATATTGATAACTTAATAAGTGTTAATGGCAGGTCCTGAATTTGCTTAATTTGTTTATAATGTTTATGTATTATTTTTTTTGGTCACTGAAAATTTCACTCAACAGATGCAAAAGAAAATATTTATACATTTTATAAATTTCATAGTTATTATGTTACATTTGGGGCACTGCACATCTGTACTTGGATTCTAGTTAGCTAACAGCTGCTGCCATAAATTCAATGCACGCATTAGTATTCTCTATGTGCATTAAAATAAAGCTGTAGTATAAGTTGAAAACTGTTAATTCTCCAGAAAACTAACTCCTTAAGCATGGAGCAGTAATTTGTTGATATCTGTCCACAATTGGGCTATCCACACCCAGGCTAATGAATGCACTGGCATGCATATCATTTTCAAACATTTGGTAGTGCCTACATACAAACAATACTTCCTTGAATGGAGAATTACTGAGGTAAACAGCAAGTTTTTTTCATGGAAATGCAGCAAGTTTGAAATGAAACAGATGTGTCAGTCTGTGTCTAAAATGTCAGTTGCTCTAGAGATTAGACCTGCAGAATCAATTACTTATAGAACAGTACATTCTGCTGATAAACTGCTTCTCTGGGATCAAATGATATTAATTTGCTTTCCTCTGCACTATATTTCAACATTTTCTATGCACATTACATTATTAGCCAGGTGGATTGCATACAAAGTTATTTCTGTTTTGACAGTTTCCTCTTGTTTCTTTTCAAATGTAGTTCCTTCTTGTAAATGCATTTTCATTTGATATATGATATTACAGAACACATTTTCATTTTCAATTTGCAAGGTGAAACAGATACAATAAAATTAATCATATTAAGCAGAAGTGTTTTATAAATATTTCACATAGAAGAAAGAGCAGCTATTAGAGTATTATTATTCCTATGAGCATTTTGTGCTGTCCAGTCAGCAGAAAGTAAAGCATTAAATTGCTGTTGAATTACAGCCATCTCAGTGATTGAAAATCATATTCATTTTTGTGCCAGTATATTACACAACTGTGTTTTTGGTGTTTGCACAGTATTTTATAGAACCAGACTGAATCTAAATCTTGTACATTTCCTGGCTTGTTGCCAAACTTTAAACATCTGATCTGCCTCTTCAGACAGATGCTTGTCCTCAAGCGTAAATGCAGCATAAAGCATTATTGCCAGAATTCCAAAATTTATTACTTTCCTTACTGAAGGTTACAGCCTGGAGTTTATACAGACTGATGTCATGTTCCTTTACATTTTACATTTAAACAATATCACTAGATACCATGTTTTTGCAAAAAAAAAAAAAAAAAAGAAACTCACTTATTTGAGAGGATCCCAGGGAAATTTGTTAGCTGCAGGAAACATTAAGAGCAGGCAGACATGACTTGGGACTACCTTCAGCATTATAAATTGAAGCTGGTACCAATACATTTTTGTGCAAATTCCATGTCAGGGTTGTAAAATGAATCTTTTGAAGAAATATAAAAATAAAACCTTTAAAGTGGTATATAAGGAGATGCCCATGGCTTGCCTCAGATATTCATTAACTTTCATTGCAATGTAATGTCATTATGCAAGAAGGGACAGTATAAAATAAAGAAACATGGAAACAGGGATTGCTAGAGATCATTTTACTTTTGATAAAGCATCCCCATTTCTGGTCTGTTTTGTTAACGTCTTCATCCATATGTTAGAAAATGTGTATTGCAGTAAAGAAATAAGTGCTTTAGTGTTTTCTGCAAATCTGACCACATTGTTGTGTTCAGTAGTTACTTGCATCCTAATTTCCCTTTCTGTTTCACTTTCCACCAACCAGCCATAAGATTTTCACTGATAACATCATAGACAAAGATTTACACTGGGGAAAACGATCAGTTGTATGTGCTGCTGTGAGGAAAGAAAGGTAATCAAAACACCAAAGAGCATCTTCTGGGGAGAACATCCAAAACAGTTTATGCTTGCATATCCTGCAACAGGACCTGCCTTGATGCCAGCCACTGCGTACAATTCACCAGGGTATCCTGCACTATTTGAACAGTAGAACCTTTAGGTTCTGCACACTGTTTGGAGGGTGTCAGTAATTACCTACCACTATCTAAGGAAAGAGGAATGTTTCTGCACATCCAACTCTGTCCAGCTCTGGACTGTTTGAAGTGTCTTGAGGGCATTTCTTAACGAAGTTCAGTAGAGTCAGAGCAGAAAATGAACCACTCTTAAGGATGACCTATAGCTGTAAAACTGGGCATGCTGGTGAAGGCACAGATGCCATTCATAGACTCTTTCTTTTCATATTTGTCTGGCCTATGTCTCTTAATTTTGTGTTTGCTCTAAAGGTAGAGTCAACAATCATAAGCTAAATTATTTTTTTTTAATTACCTCACTCTTTGGATAAAAAATGATATAACCTATGAAAATTCATGGGATTCAGTTGCCAATGAGTTGGGTAGCAGGAATAATTTGACCACACTTTATAATATAAAACGTCAGCATCTTCAGTTCTTAATCATTATCAATCAATGCCTTTCAATAAGAGAAGTTTAAAATCAATCATCTGTAAAGTGGATAAAAAACAAAATTAACCTAAAGTATACGTTAAAGATTACAGCCAATTCAAAAACATTATGGACTGTCTACAGTGCAAGTGATACCTTCTGGTAGAGACATCTAGTCAGGTGATAGGTTTATAAGGAAGAGAATGGTAAAGCCGCCAAACATAAATACAAATAAGAACTAATAGAAACTGACAATATTATAACCAATGAACTATGTGTGCTTCATATGACACATCTATTGTTGAGCTATAAATAGCTATGAGCTATAGCTGTTCTTTAAAGTTTGGTTGCAGAGGTATTGACATTTGCTTTAATGATTGATTCAAAATGCAGGGAATCTGACATTCCTTTCCACCTCTCTTTCAGTAAGAATAATTTTTACACTTCCAGTTTGGAAGAAGAGAAAGAATCAGGGCAGGAGTCATCCAGTATTTCACCAATGATAAGGTGAAGTCTTTCAAATACTTGCTGTTTCTATATGAGCATGCATTCTAATTTCAACTGCGAGAAAGACTCATTAAAATCTAAGACTCTTGTGTAATTTCAAAACTTTCCTCACTCCCACCTACAAAACTAGAAATGGCAGTGCATTCTTCTTCCTGTGTTCCAAAAAAGCAGTTGCATCCTGTTGAATTTCACCCAGACAAGCATTGATAATCTCATCTCAGTGTAAAATAATATTGAAAGATTCATCATAAAATTATCCAGCGATTGTCCTATTTTGTAGCAACTTGTCTGGCTACCCCTAACTGTTAAGATGATGTATGTCTGGCACACCTGTGTCCGAGCCCTTTTCAGCTGATCCATGTACTTTATCTAGCCTTAATATGTATTCCCCTCTTACAAACCCTCCGTTTTTCATTTGTCTCTTTTCATCCAACCCCCTTCTACCTGAAAAACGGTATAAACGTTTCTCACCTGGTTTACTCACCTGGCACAATTTCTTGTCCAGGTAAGCCAAATGAGGTCTTACACTTTCTTTAGCAGCTTGCCTCTCATCCAGACACAGAAGTACGAATTGCCAGCCACTGTAGTACCCGCACACAGGGCCTAGTACCATGTGTTAACTTGCAGTACAAGAAGTGTTTGGTTTGACTTCAATATTTCTGATTTTTGTAGTTAAACCCAAAAACACTGTGGTTATTGTCCTGTCAGTAGTCAGGATGATCAACACAGCTGTAACCTTTCTGATTATTGCACCAGAACCTTGTGCTTCAGCTCTAATGCTTCTTGTTTTATATCTATTGTATTCTACAATTCAATGTCATTTATAAAGATAGTCATTTTTGTATTGCAACACTGGGAATTTCTCTTAAAAAGGACTTTGAGCTCACCAAGATTACTTAGTTAGCAAATTTCAAACAGAATAAATAAAATACATGTCTTAGTGGATTACTTTATGAATCATTTGTTGATTTTGGTTTATGCAACCACAGAAATATTCAAGTCCATGATCTCTACACTAGCAGTTTTTGTTTTTCTACATTCATATAGTGAACTTTGTGTTACAGTAAATGGGTAAGAGTTTTTTTTTTTTTTTTTTTTTGCTAATGAATGCCATTCAGCATTCGGAGAAGAAACTGCAGAAAAAGGATGTAATTTCATGTTTTCTATTTTTCAGGTAATTAACACACTACTTGTTTGTCTCCCAGGAGCAGCGAGTCATCAACCACACGGAATGAAGTATGCAGAATGCAAAAGTGCACATTGTGAGCAACTTGATTACATTTAAATAAAAGTCAGTTACATATGTTAGAAAACCTTATTTCTCTTTATCTGTGCCTTCTTTTCAGGGATTCTGATTGACAGAGGCAATAAAACAAACAACAAAAGAAAACTGATCAGAATAGTACATGGTCTAAAATGTTATCACAGTCTGTATTATTTCTGGAGTAGGAGCTGTTTAATTGAATACTATGTAAGATAAATGGAAGCTTCATAGTACCCGTATCTTATGGAAAAGTGTTTATTTTTTACACATCTACAAAACACAGCAATAAGCAAATTAAGCAGCAGTGAATACAGTAAAGGGTACTCTAAGCATGAAACAAAGCAGTATAGTCAGAGCAGCACAAATACTGGATCACTGCCGAAGCGATCATCTTATCACTGCTGTTTTGTCTTACATTTTCCTCATTGCAAATTGCATAAGACCAATTGGATATAATTGTCTGCTGTCAATATTAACTGGGAGCCCAGATCTCCTTGAATGATTCACTTAGAGGTACATGAATGTAAATAAAGGCTCTGCTAATCAAATCCAAATCATGTTGATATAATTCTTTTCTGGTTTGTTGTTAGCCATACCTATACAGTGTCACTATAATGGTCTAATTTTTTTCAGCTATTTCATGAAATGGGATGTGATTGTGTAGCATCATATCAAACAGAATAAAGGATGATCTCCCTGATCACCTGTCTCTTTTAATTCAAGTTATTAACATTTAAACAAAATATATAACATGAAAAACAAAATAGAAAAGAACATCCAGACTGTTTAAAAATAGACATTTCCTAAATAGTTGACATGCAAGACAAAAACATTGTAATAAGCTAGGGCATGAGGAAGTATGCATCAGTACAGAAACAAATGATCTATATTGCTGCTGTAGTAGAAATTTGCCCTAAAGGCAAAAATGCTGAGGATGCTGCTTGTGACTTGGGTACAGTAATGGAGTTAGTGGAAAAATGTCATCTACAGTGGCAACAGTGGTGCAGCGGTAGCATTGTCACCTCACAGCAAAAGGGTCCCCAGTTCAATTCTTGGCTAGGGTGCCTTCTGTGCTGAGTTTACATGTCCTCCCTGCATTTCTGTGGGTTCCCTCCGGGTGTTCCAGTTCCTTCTCACGTTACAAAGACATGTGTCTGGAGCATTTCTCCCCAGGCCTCCGCTAAAAATTGTCTTTGTTCCAAGTTGGACTTTCCCTGTTAATAAATAAAATCTACTATAACAATGCATAATATCTGAACAGAATAATAGAGAAAGTGAGGTTTCATCAAAACTTAACCAAAAGTCGGATACAAATATGAGAAGTCCTGCTATCAAGGCGATTTTCTAGTCTTGTGCTTGAACATAAATATCAGCCATCACAAAAATGTGTTGGGAAACTGAAACAGCTTAAGCAACTGTAATATAATATGCTTATTTTTGAGGGTGTGGCAGCACAACGTGATTGCAGCTTTTAAAGCTGTTATAGAATCAGGGATACACACCAATTCTGGTTGTTGTCAGTGAAGCAATGTTAAATGTGTCACCGCTTTAAAAGCTGTAAAACACTTCATGCATCTGCAGTTTCTTCTCTTTTTTATTTATCTTTATCTGTATCATAATACACAGAAGCTGCTAATATCCACACTAATAGTTGTGTGACTGCACTAAGTGTGATATACCCTTCAAAGCTGTAGTAGAACATAGCATTTCTATACTTTTATTCCTTGTCTCTCTTTAACTGGTAGTACATAGAGCACGTACAAATCAATATACTACAAATAATTGTGAGTGGGCCTCTCAGAGGCTACTCTACATTTGGTCAAGTTGAAATCCCTCAAGTGTCAGTCTGAAAATATACAACCCAAAGAATGTAATCTTGAGCATTATTTTCTATAGAAAATCATAGCCTGTGGGATTTCTAAGTGTGTACAAGCAATGATTCACTAGTTTTTAGGGATTTCTCTCTTCTTCAAGTTGGTGCAACTGTGGAGTTGGTATATATAAGTTCAGGCTGGAGGGGACTTGCCCACCACATTAGGCATGGGGGGGGGTTGATACCCTGAAAAAAATGCTTAAAGCTAATGTTTTCACCCTTCTGTGTATTGGGCATTATTTTTCAGCATTTCAGCTGCTCAGAATTGTGAAGATGGACTTTTTGTAGTAGAACGTCTCTCAGATCATGATCAAGTAATTATAAGTTTTTGAAATAGATCACAGGATTTACCTGACACATTTTGCTTTTCTCTGCTCTTGGGGTGTTTTTGTAACATTGATTTGTCTAATTTGTTATGCTTGTAGACATGATTGCAATCTCATCTGTATTCAGTCATTTATATTCTCTTCAAGGCAAAACCAGTGCCAACCTTCCCTGCTAATTTCCTTAACAAATACAGATACTCCACAGAACTTTTTCTTCAGTCTTTACTACAAATAAAGAGCTTGCACTTAACACATCTTGTTTTTGTTCATCTTTCTATAGTGTTTACTGATTACATTGTATATACTAACCAGAAACATAATCAGCATTATAAAGTGACTAGTTCATGATACATAGGAAAAGACATAATGTTTAAGGTGTTTAGCTCACAGACACAAGGTACAGGGTATGATTCTCCCTTTGAAGGAACACTGGATCTGCTTACAATGGCCTGCAAGAGCAGCCTGCCTTGTACTTACCTATGAACCTGTTACCCATGAACCTACCATGCTGAGTCAGGTCTGAAGCTCTGCCTATGTGTAAAGTAAGAGAGAAATAGTTCCTTGCAATAAATACATCACCTTCTGAAAGCCCTTTTCAAAATCACATCAAATTGACTTGGCAGGGCAGGCCTACCATCTGCTGCTCATTAAAAGACTAAATCAGACTGCCTATCTACCATTACTTTTCTCAAAGATCTAATCTATGTAACAGAACATAACAAAGCCTCTGGATACCTCTCCAAAATCACTTACTGTCCTCTTCTCACTTGATCCATTTTGGACTTTGATGGCCAGAAACTGCATCTTCTGTTATCAACATCTCTGACTATCTTAAATCTTAAACACCCCAAGACCTTACTAATTTGAAAAGCACCCTGATATAAACAAACTATTAAAGTCACCCACCAGCATCTCCTGCTTGCTTTTCAAAACCATCTTTAGCAACTGTCTGTAGATAGTTAGTCTACCATCTACTGATATACCCTATCTTTTTTCCCATCCTTTCAACAATCTGTCAATTAGCTAATGCTTTGTAAAATCACCAAAACCTGTAAACATAGCAGCTTACTGCCAAATGAACTTGAATTGACATCATCATTTTACCAATATCCTATCTCTTCACAATATATTGCTAACAGGTTCACTGACCATTTCCTATTCTGTGTCAGCAATTTATACACAAAGCCGTATATGACTTTTTTTTTGTAGAAACTGGTTGCTTCCTGCAATTATGGGCCTCTCAGTTAAGGTAAACTTGGCTTTGCTTCCTACCCTATCCCCCACCTTATACTTTATTTATTATATTCAGCTGTACCTATTGCTTATGGCACGCAATCCTTATACCTCCCCAAACTACTTTACTAGTATCAGACTTAGCGTTTTTCTATTCTCCTATTCCCAACATCCATCTAATATTAAGCAACCATTCCTCCATACCATACTGTTCTGCTGTTTATCCACACCTTCTGACCCTCTCCCTGACAGTAACTTTAAGAAAGTCTTTAGTAGAGCTCCCTCCTCCATTCATCCCATCGATTTCCCCTCATGTAAAGCAGACTAATTTTAATCCAGCTATATTATCACCACAATTGACAGTGCTTGTAATAAATGTGGTGCAATTTTGTGTACTCCCTCTACTACACAACCTCACTAGCTAATAAATCTCCTCATCCAATAAATATTACTTCATATTTACTCCACCGTAACTCACCTCAGATCTCCCCCAACGCATTAGCTTACCTTTACCAGTTTACTTTTTACAACCTATTCGTCTACAGATATATCAAGTTAAAATCTTTGCCAACTAAACTTACAATAAAACATAAGCTAAAATGTAAATGGCTCCACACTTTTACTCTGATCAAAAGTCAATAGGGACCTTCACCCAATCCTGACTCCATTAAACAGCAACCCAGTAACACAACCAACACAACTACAAATGATTCTAAATCTACTAGCCCATCTATATCTGAATCCAAACTCCTGCTCTGAAAGATGAATGTTAGAAGTATATGTTACAAAAGTCAAGACATTCATGCACGTCTAGCTGCCAATTCCCCTGATACACTACTTATTACTGAATACTGATTAATCTTAATAGATAATGAAGTCATCTTTCCATGAATATAATATACACGCATTTTCAACAGGAAAAACAACAGTGGGCTGGTATTAACATTATTTAAAAAACTGTTTAGAAATAAACTTGCTCCCTCTTAAAATTCTAAAATTTAACAATGATGAATTCCTTGCATCATTGCTCAAAATCAACAATAGAAAGTCTGTCAGCTATATTTAGTCTACCCAGTAGCTACACTTCAACTGCAGATTCAACAAGATGATATTATACTAGGTGATCAAAACATAGACTGGCAACTGATTGATAATGACACTCCCTCAGAACCAATTAATTGATAATGATGCTCCCTCAGAATCAATTAATTGATAATGATGCTCCCTCATAATTAACTTATACTGCTTTACACAGCTAATCACTTCTACCACTAGAATCAATAATACGTTAGACGGATACTCAGCTTTAGATATGAACCTTGCCAACAAACCAAACTCAGTTCAAACATTTGGATGTCTGCCAGACATAATAATTGGCCATCTTCCTACCTAAGCAGTCAGAAACTATAGTACTGAATTCAAAAACATTTTATAGCCAAATAAATAATAAAACAACATTTCAGAAAGATAACATTATCAATGCTCTAACCCAGTATAACTGGAGCATATTACAATCCATGCCACTTGATGTCACAGTCTCACACTTTAATGAAACTTTTATAAATATTCTTAACAGCCTTTTCCCTGTATGAACAAAAAAGTCCAATAAAACACTGCATCATAGCTATCTATAGAAACTAGAAAATAATAATAATAATTCATGCTTAAGGAGATAAAGCCTGGAAAGACTGGCATAAATGAAGAATACAATACATTTCATACATTTAGGCATCACAGAAATCCAGTAAGGATCATATTAAAACGGATAAATAAAACCTATTATAATATTCTCCAATTTAAACACCAAAAATAATTCAAGACTTTTTTAGTCATCACCAAACAAACTAATACTTCTTGGTCAAACCACCAACCCTCTCCTTCTATATCTTCAAGATTCTGGTAGATTTCCTTGAGAAGGTCAGCAAAGCAATAGATGAGGGCAACACGGTGCAAACTGCCCACATTGACTTGACCAAAGAATTCAACAAAATACCCCACTCAACCATTGTAGACAAACTCACAAAATTAGGTATAAACCCCTAAGTTAACCACTGGATAGCCAGGTGGCTTACTGAAAAGATCCAAGAAGTTAAGTTATGGGACTCTACCTCCGCAGAGAGGCCATTCACTAGCACAGTCCTTTGAGGCTCAGCCCTGGGGCCATTCCTTTTTAGCATCTACTTCTCTGAAGTCAAGGCCTTCATCAAGGGCATCTAGCTGATCATGTTTGCAGCTGACTGCAAGACAGGCATAGCCATAGTATTCCCCAAAGACACAAATATCCCCCAGGAAGGCCTGCACAGGCTAATATCTGGTACCAGAGCCATGGTCTAAAGCTCAGTGCCAAAAATTGCATAATGGTATAATTTGGTAAGACAGCTACCCCTGGAAACTGATACATTTATGATATATCCCTAAGAATAGTCCCAGGAGGGTGGTACAGTGGCACAGCAGATAGCTTTGTTGCCTCGCAGCAAGAGGTTCCCTGGTTTGATTCTCAGCTAGGGTGGCTTCTGTGTGGAGTCTGCATGTCCTCCCTGTGGGTTTCCTCTGGGAATTCCAGTTTCCTCCCACATTCCAAAGACATACAGGAGGTGGAGTGGACACTCTAAATTGGCTATAGGTGTGACTGTGTATGGGTGTGTGGTGTAGAAGAACTGCCACTGCAGGGCTATCCACCTGGCAGTGTAAACCTTGGCTGTAGATAATTGTCACTGTTGAAGTGACATGCCAACCCCATGTGCAAAATGGGAAAAGGGGCTATGGATGGATGGATGGATGGATGGATAGTTGGATGGAATTGCCAAATGATCAGTGATTTGGAAATACATGCAGACAGTAATCTAGGCTTTGACCATCTTGTGTCTTTGGTAGTAAGGAATTCATTTTATTTTGTGAAGTTTATAAGCAAGGATATTTCATCTAAGGTCCATTGTACTCAGCACTCATCAGACCAGCCATTGACGACAACGTCCCCTTTAGTATGTACTGGACCTGGCATATGCAACAACAGTAGAATCCACAGAGGTTCCTCTCCTTTGTCAAAAATGCTACAAAAATGTATCCACTAACAGCTTAACCACTACATTAACTCTAGCAACCCTCTCACCAAAACCCAGCACGGTTTTAGACCTCCCCATAGTACAACCACTGCTCTACTCAACTCACATGGGTTATAAACCAACATGGGAATGAGGACAACATGGTATCTTCACTATTTTCAGATTTAAAAAAGCATTTGACACCATATCCCATCAACATCTTGTTACTTAACTTTTTCCCCGGCTTCCTCTAATCCTCTCTCTCCTGGTTTCATAGCTATCTGATTGACAGGTTGAAAGCAGTCAAATGGAAACAAAATTGCTTCTCCTTCCTATCAGTCACTGTTGGCATCCAACAAGGGTCAACATTAAGCTTCCTGTTATTCAACATTGTTACAGTCTGCATACAACCCCCCCCCCAATAGTATAGTTCAATATGTTGATGACTCAACCTTATATGTGCAGCCTCATCCCAATCAATACTTCAGGATATCACCTAAAATTCTTTCACTGCTATCACCACTTGTCTAAAAGATGTAAATTTACTTTTAGTTCCTAAGATAAAAAAATGTGTGTTCTTTACTCTTAAACAATACCAAAACAAAACAGTCTTTCAAAATTACCTCACCCAACAACACAAGACCTGAAACTGTAACTCAAACAAAACTTTTGGGTGTCTTAACTGGCAATTACCTCACATTTGACCAACATATATTGCAACTCATTAAAACAAAACAGCAGAAACTCAACTTCCTCTGTAAAACCCAAAATTACCTGGCAGACAATACAAGACAAATACTAATGTCTAACTATCTCCAGAGCTTATCTAAACAATCCTGTCTTGGACTATGATTTACTGTGGAACTGCTTGATAAGAGAAGCTTTATTTGAATTTATATTTTATTTCTTACCAATGTTTTTCACTGTTTATAGGAGGGAAAGATAGCTTGTAAATAAAACAATGGTCTCAGTGCCTATCAAAATATACCAGTAAACCGAAAAAAGGCACAGAGAACTTGGCTACAGGACAAAACTTCACTTTATTCCAACGAAACACAAATAATAACGCTGTGTAACCAGTTCCTCTTACGTTTTCATCAACAACTACTCCATCTGATGAACCATTTTGACTTTCAGAACTTGTACAGTCAGATAAACAACTTTGCTATACGTAATTTAGTATTTAAATATACATTGTTTATGTGATTTTTCATATAGAAGTTGATTTAAGTTATCTTTGAATTCTGTGGTAACTGATTTCAATTATTCTTTTCTTTTATAATTTTTTATTCATTTGAAGCTGGATATGGATTCCTTAAATGAGTATGCCATTAATGATTTGCTAAAGCACAATATCTTGTACAGTGTAAAAAATGCTATGCATATTTAAAGGTAACAGCTGATAATACTGGTGATCTGTATTCCTCGTGTCAAAAGTTAGATGATTTGCTTACCATTATTAATAGTAAATCTAGACTTACTGATGACGATTGCACTTGTGCATTTCGCATGGCTTGAAGAACTGATGTCCCATATTAATGACTGGACTGTTGAGATAAATGTATCTGCGGTGGTGCAGTGGTAGCGTTGTTGCCTCACAGCAAGAGGTTCTCCCTTTCAATTCTCGGCTGGAGTGCGGAAGTGCCTTCTGTGTGGAGTCTGCATGTCCTCCCCGCATTTGGGTGGGCATTCGAAAGACATGCATAAATGGGCATGCCTTCACTGAAAGTTGAACATCGAGCTGGCACCTCGGCGTTCATCAAAATCTACTGCCAATCATTAGCGGACCGGAGTTCTGCTGTGGCGACCCCTAACTGGGAAAAGCCGAAAGACAACAACAACTATTGAGATAAATAATGTTAGACAAAGAGAAAACAGAACATATTTAAGAAAGGATGCATCTATTGTCTGTAAAGATCCCTTAACTCCTATGAAACAAGATGATGCCCCTGACAACTTTGGAATTCTGGGTACAAGTATTCAGCAATATGAGGATTCTGAGTGGTTAAAAGGAAATAAAGAAACAAAGGAAGAAGTTCACAACAAATAACACCGAAGAAAAAGAAACTGATAAATGTCTCTAAAGCAAAGAGAATACATACTAAAAAGGACAATGTTTTGTTATGTAACACACAGATTAAGGGGAATGATAACATTCTTCAATCAGAAAACCTTCAGTCTACAGAAAAAGGCAGCATGTTTCCAAAAGACAAGTTAGAAAAAAGAGACAAGGGGCAGGTGAAAAGGAAGAAATCAAAACTGAATGCTGATGTTTTGAAGAACAGTACTATAAGAAAAAAGGGAGAAAAATAGACATTGACAACAAGGCTCAAGCTATGGCTGTACAAAGCCAGCTGGATGAGAATTGTATCCTTGCAAATGTAATATGCAATGAAACAGTGTGGATTATTATGACTAATGGTGATGAAGATTATTCCTTTGTAACAATTAACACAGCAGATATTACTCAGTCAAAGTCAAAGTAAACTTTATTGTCATTTAAAACTATACAATTGTGTAACCTAAATGAAAGTGACACAACACATACAAGTAGATGAATAAACATAACTAACAAATACCAGACTACTCCCAATACATGCAAGAAAGGGCACAGACATTTACCAACACTCATATACGAAAAGAATACCCTCCCCTGAGGTAAATTAACTACTCTATTTAAAGAATACAAAACACACAACAGATTGAGCAATGCCTAAGTTATTCGTCTAATATTGCACTTGAGTGGGTTAAATAATACTGATTATGGATATAATAAATAAATGTTGCATTTACTTGGAATATATGTAAGTATACATTGCACAAATAAATAAAAATTGACTTATTATGTGCCCAGACCCCTGAAACTAGTGCTCAAGTTCAGAAGTCTAATCACTGTAGGGTAGAAACTGTTAATGAATCTTGTAGTCCTGCAGTGGATGCTGCGATATCTCCTGCCTGGTGCCAGATGCTTAAACAGCCGACGCACCGGATGTTCTATATTATTTTGGTAGCCTTTTGGATGCTTCTTGCAGAATAAAGATGTTGTGTCAGTGGAAGACTAGAACCTGTTACCTTCTCTGCAACCCTCACCGCTCTTTGTACCATCTTCCTTTCTGTAACTGTGCAGCTTCCAAAACACACTGTGAAGTTGCAGGTGAGGATGCTCTCTATTGTACCTCTATATAAGGTGGAGAGAATATGAGGAGGAAGTTTAGCTTTTTTTAGCCTTCTTAAAAAGTGGTGCATTGGTGCACTTTCTTGATCAGTAGGCTGGTGTTTCCTAACCACAACAGATCCTCTGATATGTGTACACCCAGGAATTTCATACTCTTAACCCTCTCCACGCTATCGCCATTGATCTTGAGTGCTGGGTGGTTTGTTCTTCTTTTTCTGAAGTCAATGGTAATCTCTTTGGTCTTTCTTACATTCAGGTCAAGGTTGTTCCCCTTGCACCAACTGATCAGAGATGCCACCTCCTCTCCCTACACCCTTTCATTCTCCTTTGTGATGAGCCCCACAACTGTGGTGTCATCAGCAAACCTGATGATATGGTTGCACCTGTTTAGCATAGCAGATATGGGTCAGGATGGTGAATAACAGTGGGCTGAGAACACATCCTTGTGGAAGCCCGGTGTTAATCGTGATGCACTTTGATGTATTCTTACCTGAACACACTCTCTTTGATCTCTCAATCAGGAAGTCCATAATCCAGTTACAGAGATGTTTACTGATTCCTAAATGTGCCACTTTTTCTATCAGCTGCATTGGTACCACTGTATTAAATGTAGAGCTGAAGTCTATGAACAGCATCCTCACATAGTTGGCTTTGCCCTCTAAATGCTCAAGGGAGATGTGTAGTGCTACTGATATGGCTCAGTTAGCTATGAACGCAAACTGCAGAGGATCAAAATCAGGAGGTAGGCATGATGAAAGATGCTGTTTGATCAGGCACTGAAAACATTTCATAACAGTGGATGTCAGAGCAGCTGGTCTGTAGATGGTAGGGCTGGAGGAAGTGGTTTTCTTAGGTAGTGGGATGATGTTAGTTTCCTTGTAGCATGAGGGTACTTTCGCCAAGTTAAGAAAGGTGTTAAATATTTCTTTGAGCATTATGCATAGTTGATCAGCACAGCCTTTTAACACCTTGCCCAGTATGTTGTCTGGGCCAGCAGCTTTCCTGGGGTTCACTCTCCTTCGCTCTTTTCTTATCTCCTCTGTGCTGAGGCTGAGTACTGCATCCTTTTCATCGGTGGGTAGCTTTAGTACCAACCTGTTGTTTCTTTCCGCAAATCTACCAAACAAGATGTTCAAACTGTCCAGGAATTTGATGCTGTCCTGTCACTGTGCTGCACTGGTTTTGTAGTCGCTGATCTCCTGTATGCCTTGCCATAGTCCCATTGCATCCTTCATGTCTTCAAAGTGGCTCTGCACCTTTCTGCCATACTCCCTCTTAGCATCCTTTATACCCCTCCTCAGATTACGTCTTGCTACACTTAGGACTACTTTGTCCTTAAACATATAAACTGCGTTTCTCTCACTCATATATCTTGAGGTGAGCCGTGGCTTCTGGTTAGCTCTAGTAGTGATGCTCTTGGTATTTTTTACCCCATCAATGCAGTTTGAAATATATGCCATCACTACCTCAGTGTAGTCATCAATGTTCAGATACTGATTCACTGTGGCTGCCTCCTTGAACATATCCCAGTTGGTTCTTTCAAAGCAATCTTGGGGGCCCTCCATAGCCCCCCTGGGCCATACCCTGATTTGTTTCTTTATAGGTTTGTCTCTAACCAGTGCAGGTTTGGAGGCTGATGATAGCAAGATGACATAACAGTCAGAGTTTCCCATTTGTGGAAGTCGTACTGCCTTATAAGCTTTCTTTAAGTTTATGTACACCTTGTCCAGGATAGTATCATCCCTTGTAGGAACATCCACACACTGATGATAGTGTGAAAGTGCTTCTTTCAAATATGCTTTATTAAAGTCACCAGCTGCCACATTTACAAACTCAGGATATTTGCTTTGCAGCTCACCCATGTGATTTATTTAGAGTCTCAGTGGTATTAGCACTAGATGAGACATACACCACTGTTACACTGACCCCATTCAGCTCCCTGGACAAATAAAATGGTCTACCTTAATGGACAGGATCTCTAAATTCTCACAGCAGTGTGATAATATGCTTTCACAGTTGCTGCACTATCTTTTGTTAACATGGATGCAGACTCTACCTCATCTGGCCTTTCCACACATTGTATGTTTTCTCTCTGCATGAAACAGTGTAAATTTCTCTAAGTTTACTGCACTATTATTTATCTTGTCATGCAGCCACGTATCAGTAATCTTGTTCTTGTTGGAGAGTTCCAGTCTCAAGTAGTCCATCTTGTTATCAGGTGATCTCACATTAGCTGACAGTATAGTTGACAGTATAGGCCTGTAGGGGGTTGCTTTTAACTTTACATCAATACCTGTTCTGCGACCTCTATTCCTTGTTCTCTGACATCTTTCTCTTTTTCCTTGTCCAGCATGTTCCAGAAACCTGTTCTACCAGTTTCAGGCACTTTAGAGTGTGAAGAGTTAAAATACACAGCTGTTGTAGCTCTGTGCAAGTAGTAGGCCCCAGATACTCTGCAGACTTCAAGGCATCCAACCAGTAAAATGTAAATGTCGACTGTTTAATTTGTAGTAACTTCTGTCTACAGTAAGTTATTGTCTCTTTAATTGGAAGTGCAGGAACTGTTTTTTTTTCCAAGATTTTCTGCGCAAAAGAGGACAAAATATGCATATTTCTAGAAAGAGCTGACACAACTCCAGCAACACAGGGTGCCGCCATTTTTTTTTCCTTACAAAATTAGAAGCTGAAGATTCTTCAGATCTGGTCAGAAAAGATATTCTTGTAATTAAAATAAAAATAAAAAAAAACACAAAGTACCATATCAAAAAAAAAAAAAACATTCTCAAAATATACAAAGACTTTATAGCGTAAAGCACTTTTATTAACCACTTTCGTCCAACAAGGATGGAATAACCAGAATTCAAAATACAATTTAAAAAACATGCAACCAATAACATTCAATCAATTAAATATACTAACCAATTAAGATAATGAATAAAAAACAACTTGATATAAAAATCAGTGTTCCTTAATGGACTTTAACCTACGTCCTTTTAAAAAGCACTTAATATTAACATACTCATTAAGGCCGGGTGCTTTGTCTGCCCCCAACCTTATTTGCCAGAAGGTTTCCTTCTGTTCTATTCTGTTTCTAAAACTACCTTCTCTTAAGTCCATGGGAACAACCTCAATAACAGCAAAAAATACTTCTTAAAGTTGACAAAGGAGCAAGAATGTTTAAACAAAGTATTATTTTCATCTTTATATTTGATAGCGTAAAGATGCTAATTAATTCTGTATAGAAATGTTTTTCCTACTGGTGATATCTGTTCTCTTTTTACATGCATTCCACATGAAGTAGGTATTCAGTATGTTAGAAATCATTTAAATGTTTTTTCTACATTAAGACAGCAGGATATTAATTACTGTTGCCTTTTTTTAGATACATTATTAAACAACAATTATTTTATGTTTAATAGAAATATTTATAAACACATTTGGGGGATAGCTATGGGCTCAGCAGCAACCCTATTCTATGCCAGTTTGGTTTTAGGCTGGTGGGAGCATGAAGCCTTAGCCCCCATTCTTTCTAAATATAATGTGGTCTGTTTTTGCCGGTTTGTGGATGATTTTTTCTTGATCTGAGAAGGCACTGAAAATGATGTTAATAATTTCATTTATAGTTTAAATATGAATTCTGACTTTTTAAATTTACTATTGGCCAGTGTGGTCTACAAGTTAATTTTCAAGATACCCAATGAACCTGGAATGATAAGAAAGGTATGGTGGACAGTAGAATTTATAGAAAAAACACCTTTAGTAATAACTATTTGCATTTTAAGAGTACCCATCCATGATTTATGTTAAATAATATTCCTAGGGGCCAATTTATTAGGGCCACTATGTTAATTACAGATGACGAAGACTTTGAGAAAGAACTGAATATTATCATTTCTTTGTTTAAGGAGAGAGGTTTTAAATCAGATTTTATAAGTAATAAAGCAGGTGAAGTTAGATCTAAAAGGGCTGAGATATAGCCACCTATACTTTTGAAACCTTTGTTATGAAATAAAATGACGGTAAAGGAGACATTACATGTAGTTTAGAAATGACAGTAGATAGTATGAGTATTAGGTGGGTGATCTTAGACAATTAGAAAACAGTAGAAGGAAATGCAGAGTTGAATTTCTGTACAGGTTTAAACCCTGAATGTATTTACAAGAATAACTACAACGTAAAGGTGTTGTTAGAAAATGAAAATAGCAAGATGGCCCTATAATGGGACTACAAGGCCCTATGGCCCTATAATGGGACTACAGATATAGGTGTGGGGATCGGTGAGTCTGTACATACGTTTTAGAGGGCCCCTGCATTCTTTTGGATCAATTTAAGTCTAACATACCTATTCCAGGGATATTTTCTTGTAAAACCAGGGGCGTGGTTTATGTTAGTGTTTGCTCCAGTTGCACAGCCTGTTATACAGGAATGACTACTAGGAGCCTTGAGGCAAGAATTAAAGACCACCTTTACGCTATCAAATCTAAAGATGAAAATAATGCTTTGTTTAAGCATTCTCATTCCTGTATTAACTTTAAGAAGTTTTTGTTTATTGTTATTGAGGTTGTTTCCATGGACCTAAGTGGGGGTGATTTCAGAAATAGAGTCGAACAGAAGGAACCCCTTTTGCAAATAAGGTTGGGGGAAGACAAAGCACCTGGCCTTAACGAGTATGTTAGTATTAAGTGCTTTTTAAAAGGACGTAGGTTAAAGTACATTAAGGAACACTGATTTTTTATATCAAGTTGTTTTTATTCATTATCTTAATTGGTTAGAATATTTAATTGATTGAATGTTACTGGTTTTATGTTTTTTAAATCGTATTTTGGATTATGGTTATTCAATTCTGAAGAAGTCCTTGTTTATATCAAGTTGTTTTTATTCACTATCTTAATTGGTTAAAATATTTAATTGATTGAATGTTATTGGCTGCATGTTTTTTAAATTGTATTTTGGATTCTGGTTATTCCATCCTGAAGAAGTCCTTGTTGGACAAAAGCGGTTAATAAAAGTGCTTTACACTAAAGACTTAGTATATTTTGAGAATATTTTCTTTGTCTTCTACAGTGTGATACTTGATTTTTTTTATTCTTATTTTTGTTTTGTTTATCACCATTATCAGTTGGAACAGTTTTTATTTTTATTTTTTTTTCTACTTTTTTTTTAATAGTCCTGTAATTGAGATTCAGTTATTAGAGAAACTGATCCTTACATTTGCAGAGAAGATAATGAAATCAAATTGTGGTATGCTTGGTAAAAGCAAAAGTAGAGGCTGAGTCAAGCCTTAGAATGCCTTAATGTAAGGAAGTACGGATCTGTTTTTATTCATGTCAGTACAAATTATCTCATCCACAAGGACTCCCTGACTGTTAGTGGGGAACTTACAGCCCTCTCATATAGTATAGTTTGCACTGGTGTTAGGGCATATTTTTCACAAATCATATATAGAAAGATTTTGGGGATTAAATACCTACATGAAAAAAAAATGTCCCATTTAAAAAAATAGAAATGTGTAGAGCATCTGACCCAAATTTTAGCTACACGTGTTCAGACAGGATGGCATGCATTAGTCAAGACCAGGGAAGACAATTTTTGCAGCAGATATTTTGCAATATTTGACAAACACTAGGCAGGATTTTTGCCAGGTCGAAAATTTAACAGTTCACAGATAGTAACATTTGATGCATCTCTGATAGCTGGTAATGCTAGAAGCATTAATGTTTGTCTTTTCAGCTTTTCCTGGTTAGGGGTCACCACAGCGAAACTCTGGTCCGCTAATGATTGGCAGTCGATTTTTATGGTGCCAAGTTGTCAGCCCAATGCCCAACCTTCAGCGAAGGCACACCCATTCACGCATGTCTTATAGGTTCATAGGTTCATAGGTTCATACTAGGCTATCTGCCCTAGGGCATTTATAAGCCTAGCCAGAGTGTGTTTGGCTTTCGCCACCCATTTTAAATTAATTTTGCTATGCCCTTTTTCGAGGTTAGTATACTGTGCCTCTGTCTAACAGTGACACAGAAGTGATAGCCAGGGTAAACCTACGATCTCCCATCCACTCATCAAGATTCCTCTTGAAGAGAGTCAATGAGGGACTCTGCCTAACCTGGACTGGGATTTTATTCCAGAGTGAAGGGAGCCTCTGGGTTATGAATCTGTCCCTCCAGCATGTCCTATTTATTTCAGTGCTGAGGTTCAAGTCTCTCGAGCACGTAGCTCGATGGGATTTGGATTTTCTGAGGTGCAGCATGTCCATTAATTCCTGGTTGGACATGGCTTTATACATCAGGCACAGATCGTCTCTGAGCAGGCGGTATGCCACTGAGTAGAGCTGGAGTTTCTTTAACCGGGCAGCATATGGCATCTGTTTGAGCCCTTTGATCCTCTTGGTGAGGTACTTTTGGGATCTTTCCAGTTGCTGCAGGTGTCTGGTAAGGTACATCCCAAAAGGGGCATTGTACTCAATTATGGGCCTGATGAGGGATGAGTAAAGAGGCACGATGACCTCCCCTGATCTAGATGTGAATCCCTTCATGATTGGGTGGGCTATATAAAATGTTTTTCTAACCACTTTGGCCATGTGGTTGTCAAATGAGAGATTGCTATAAACTTGGGTCCCCAGGTCCCTAATTACTTCTTCTGTACTTAATGGATTACCACCTATGTGGTAATTTGTGGGCACTTTGTTTTGCCAAAGGGATGACTATACACTTTTGGCGTTTAGCTTGAGGCCATGGCTCTGGCACCAGTTGTCTGTTTCTATGAGGCCCTTTTGGAGGATGCTTGTGTCGGCTGGAGAGTCGATTATGGCGCCCAGTTTGCAGTCATCTGCGAATTTGGTCAGCCACAGTCCTTCCGTGTTGGCCTGTACCTCCGAGAAATATATACCGAACAAGAGAGGTCCCAGGACTGAGCCTTGTGGGATGCCGCTTGTTACTGGTTTGGAGTCTGACATGGCTCCAGCAATTCTAACCATGTGGGTTCTGTCCTTGAGCCAGTTTGCAACCCATCTAGTGACATAGGGGTTTATATTTAAGCTGGTGAGCTTATCTATAATGCCCAAGTGGGGTATTGTATTGAAGGCTTTTGCGAGGTCCAGGTAGGCTGTGTGGACCACCTTCCCCTCGTCAATGGCCTTGGTGACTGTTTCAAAGAAATTGACCAGGTTTAAGAGGCAGGATCTGCCCTTAACAAAGCCGAACTGGGTAGGACCCAGTGTCTGTATGTCCCCAATATCTTTATTTATGAGGTCCATGATGATCCTTTCCATAGCTTTGCAGACCAAGCTAGTCAGGCTTATGGGGCGATAGTTTCCAGGATCCGTTGAGGCACCACCTTTGTGGAGAGGGACCACTGTTGCTGTACGCCACTCTTTGGGTTCATATTCTGTAGTAAGGCTGAGATTGAACAGTAGTTTTATGTTTGGGTTTAGCTCTTCTTGGAGTTCTTGTAGGACGCATCCCAGGACACCATCTGGTCCCATTGATGCTGTGTTTTTTGCTTTGGAGAGGGCGGCTCTTACCTGAGCATCTGAGATGTCAGGGGGGCAGCACTCTGCTGGGATAGATATTTGCCCTTTTGGTGGGGAGGGGGAGAGAAGTTTGCGCTGAACCTGTCAGCTAGGATGTTGGCAATGTCTGTGGGTTCGGTGTATTTTTTATCATTTTGGACTAATTCTGAGCATATCTGGGAATTCCCACCCAGGTTCCTAACATAACTAAAGAAAGCCTTGTGATTATTTTGGAGGCCACTCGACTGCGGGGAGGACATGCAGACTCCACACAGAAGGCACTCCAGCTGAGAAGCGAACAGGAGAACCTCTTGATGTGAGGTAACAATGCTACCGCTGTACCATCATGGATTCACTAATGCTAGGAGCATTAATAATAATGTTTTATTATTGGAAAATTTGCTATCTTCCCACAAGACTAATGTTATTGTTTATGAAGTATGGTTAAAGAACAATAACTCAAAAACAGTTCCTTCAGGGTATAAATGTTTTTACTGTAACAGACAGTCTAACAAAAAATTAGGTGGAGATGTTATGATAGGAATTAAAGATAGTCATGAGATCTGTGATTTGTACATGTTCGGTGATAACACCAACACTATAAACTGTGTAACTCTGACAATAAAGACAACCCTGGAACATATAACAATTGTTGGAGTGTATAGACCACAAAATCAAGTGCTGATGACTTAGAGGAATTCATACATTTCTTGTATGAAACACAGGAGGGAAGAATAATAGTGGCTGGGGACTTAAATTACCAGAAAAAGACTGGAATAATACTGATTAAACAACATTAGTAAGGAAGTTATTCACAACATATGTTCATGAACAGCAATTGCTTCAGATTGTTAAAAAAACTACCAGAGAAGGGAACATACTTGCGATTGTTTATGTTCCTAAAGAAATCACTGTTATTTCATGTCAAGTTTTACCATTGTTTATGTGCAATGATCATAGGGTTACAAATTCTGCGAAACTGAAATGCACCAATGCACAGAAGATTAATTACAGATTATATGGAAGCAAATCAGTCACTATGTCAAACTAATTGGAGTGAAGCATTTAGTGGAAAAGCTGCAGACTGGATGTGGAAAGTTTTGAAAGAGAATTTTTTTGAGTGCAAAAACTAAAACATAATCCCCGGATTCATGAAGCTTGCGCCAGGCGCACGCATAGCGTAGGTGTTCTAACGCCAAATATGGCCGCCGAGCGATTCAGGTACGATCTAATTCCACGTGCACTACCAGCGTACGCCAGATCTGCGCAGCCCCCGGTGTAGGTATGCAAATCACCCCATGTGCAGTGTTGCACCATGCAAATGAAAGCATATAGCGATTCGTGAATTGGTGCAGGCGTAGCGTAAGCCCACGGAAATGTAAACCAAAAAACACGGTTTACATTATCCCAAACATAACATCGGAGCTATGGAAGAGGGCCAGACCCAGGTATCACAACGTGAACACATGCTAATGGTGAAATACACAGCCAATGGCATAAGAAAAGATGCACAACATGTAAATAACAACATTTAATGTCATGTCCACAGTAACGCACAGCAGAACCGCAGGGCATGTGTGCGGAAGCTGTAACATAAAGAAACAATATAAAAATGTCATAAAATCGCAACGTAATAGAAATCAGGTTTACAGCATAACACACAATGGTAGGCATGGAACACCACAACCAAGGTGCAAGGGTTGCTAAGGGCTTGCGATAGTGTTTGGCGCGGTAACTATGAATTAGTAGTCAATGCCATGCAAATGAGGCAGATAATACTGAATCGCAAATGTCCCGCCGGAGGAAGGTTGTACCATACGGCACAGCGGTATAACACCGAGGAGTGGCTCAGAGGAGATACATGACATCAGCAGAGGGGTGTGCCACTGTAGCACTAAGCACATTGGAGCATTGCAAATCTGGCCTGTTCGTTGCTAAGCAAAGCTGCAGGATAGGGGTGGGGAGGAATCATTTAGCTGAGAGCACAAATTATGGCCAAAAGCGCATGTGTACGAGGATGAAAACGTGCCCAAAACCCAGTAATCAGACGCACGAGCCGCAAACAATAGCAGAAGCAGGAAGGTCAGGGGAAGAAAAGGAAATGCGGAAGTAGGGTAATTGGAGTACTAATGAGCAATCAACACCAATCAACCCACGAAGGCCAGTCGACGGCAGCTGACAAGTACGCTTGCAGAAACCTGCAAAACAGGATAGGGGAGGCATGTGAATGCAAAGAAAGGAGGGGAGGTATTGGATTGCAAAGATAGGAGACCTGACACAGCAGAGCAAAGCAAACCGACAGCAGACCGGCAGTAGCACACATAACGCAAGATACGCCAGGTCCAGGAAAGCACAAATGAAAGTAGGCTGCAGGATGTACGCCAGAAAATGGTAGGTGCAACGCGCAGAAATGTAAAGGGAAGGTCAAGAGGTAATCCACGGCAGGCAAATGTAATTAAACACCAAAGACACCACAATAGTAGTTCCGGCAGTAAAACACATAACATAATCTGTAGCTACGAACGTACATACACACCCTATGACATCATCAGTGTTCACAGCACAATAGTATAAAGTGTGTAAGCACCCAACACACACCTGTGTATTCCCAAACACCGCACCATAGGTGTAAATACACGGGGAACTTTTAAAATGTACATGTTGGGAGCTGCCATAGCTGTGATTCATCAGCATGTGTTAGAGACTGACGGTGTTGTGGAGGATGATGCCGACAACCACCGCAGGCCTCGGAGGAGAAGGAGAGTGTTCAGACCAAGGGTAACCTACTAGGGGCTACATGACCTGGAGATAGTAGAGCATTACAGGGTGGACAGGGACATCTTACAGCAAATAGTGGAGCTGTGCTGGCCACGCCTGAGAACCAGAAACAACAGACAGGAACCCATACCAGTGGACACGAAGGTATGTGTAAGCCTGCGAATACTGGCCACAGGTACCTTTCAAAGGCCAACTGGAGATATAATGGGTATCTCACAGGCATCAGCATCCAGGGTACTACACCAGTTCCTGGATGCCATGTTACCACATGCCAATGAGCAGATATACTTCCCCAGAACTCAGGAGGAGTTGGCCAGCAATATGCGTCACTTCCACCGTGTGGCACAATACCCGGAGGTACTGGGTGCGATAGACTGCACGCACATACAAATCAAGTCACCACCCGGTGAGCAGGGCATGCGCTACATAAACCACAAGGGATTCCACTCCATCAACTGCCAGGTCATGTGCAATGCCCAGGGCATTATCATGGATGTGTGTGCTGGCAGCCCTGGAAGCTACCATGACTCCCATATCTGGCATGCCTCACAGCTGTATCAGGTATTTGTCAGGGGGGGCATCCCACATGGCCATCTCGTGGGGGATGCTGGCTATGCACTGGAGCCGTGGATGATGACTCCCATCAGAAATGCACACACACCCATTCAAGAACGCCATAATGAGGCACACGCACAAACCAGAATCATCATAGAGCGTGTGTTCAGGATGCTGAAATCACGGTTCCGGTGCTTGGATACATCTGGTGGAGCCTTGCAGTACTCTCCAGGCACGTGTGCCCACATCGTCATAGTATGTGCCATGCTACATAATATGATCCTGCAGAAGCAGCTGCAGCAGGGACAAAATGGTGAAGGCCCTCATAGCCCACCGCAATTGCCAAGGCCAGTACAGGCACAGAGGGATTCAGACCATGAACGCACTGTGCCAGCCCCAGTAGGCAGACAGAGGCGTGCCCAATATGCCTACGCCTTGGCAAAGAGGGAACGTGTAGCACATACACTGACCGTGTAGGCCCCTACGGACTGACACCTCTCCACCTGCACACACAGTAAAATGGATGGCACACAAACATGACCACCTGTAAATTGTAATGTATAGGTGGCCCAATGTGTGACTCCTACATAGGCAGCCCTCAAACATTGTAAACACAACAGCCAGTGCAACACGGAATGCCAACACCTGAACAGTACATGAGTCATACAGCATATGGTGGTGCTGTGTGCCTGTCATATATATAATACAGATAGAAAGGGCAATAGAGGGATATATGGTGATATAGATGGATTCAGCGATATCTGCAAATATGATAGATAGTTCAATGACATTCATAACATCTTGGAGGTACAAATAAATAGGATACTGCCAACCATGGAATGTGTAACATACCGACATGCGTAACCACGAGGCTGAAAGACCGATAAAACACAGTACCGGAACAGTACATCCGCGAGTAATAGTATGATGATATGAAGGGACAGTTAGTCACCGCTGACGGTGTCGCGGTCCACGTAGGTACTGTGTTCAACTGTGTCTGTGAGTGCCGTAGTCTGTGTAAGTGTGCGTTGAGGGTGCCATGTGCGTTTCTGTGTGACTGTAATGTGTGTGTGTGTGTCCGCAACATGTGTATGTTAGTGCCAAGTCAGAGGCAGACTAGTATGGTAGGTGTGGGTATAGCTAGCCGTAGGCCTACGGTTACTACCTGTACCACAGTAGGAGGGACATCCCCACCCTGGGCAGGTGTGTCCTGACATAAAACAGTACAAAGGGCAAATGTCCGAGATGGTAGGACATAAATATGTCCTATATATAATGTAACAGTCGTATGTAATAGTTATGCCTGTATGTAAGAAACTTAAATGTTACATGCAATATGATAAGTATCCAAAGTCACAACAATAGGTATGTAGTGGGGATAAAAGTATGTGCTACCTGTGTACTGACTGTGGCTACGTGTTGGCCTGTAAACACTGCTTTGTGTCCCGCAAGTGTCCAACAATGACCATATGATAAGGTGGCAACGCATGGCAAACAGGCTCTTTTAACAACACAACCACAATGACTGCAAATATCTGGGACAGAAATACAAGGAATAGCTGTCACCTACACATATCCCCTGATATATCGCTGCAATTACAGAGGTATACAAGTAGCAAGCTCACCTGCAGACGATATAGAAACCAATTAACAACGGCCCAACGTACAATCCCGTAACATAAGTCTACTAACTGTTAGCTCTCTAGTCAGGGACGGAGCCCACACACACATATATACGGATTATGTAGAAATGCAAGGCCCACAAACTGTATATGTTACGTACAACCACCGACATCCCCCACACTAGAAACTAAAGCAATACAAACTGTAATAGCAGCACAAACATCCAGTCAGTCAATTACATCTGCAGAACCCTCAACATACCGTGTGAGACATGCAAAATTGCAGGCGTTGTATAATGGAACAAACAGCCATGTTACAGGTATTGATTGCAATACTCCGTTAACAGACGTCGGGATGACAGGTACACCCACATGTTGAATCAAATACTCTACCTGTCGCACACAATCCACGGGGGACATGAATCCAAACTATACTTGTCCCCATGCATAGCAGTTGCAGTTACTCATAACAAAACACAATACAGACCGTCTCCCCGAAGGTAGGGCAAATAGGCAACGCCCAACTGAAGAATCCAATTATACCCCACTGTCACCGCGTAACTGGCGAATGGAGTAGCTGCACAGCTGATATGCAAGTAATTAGTCACTCAGGAACACCAATTGGCGGGAAGAATCCACATGTTTCAGGTATCGACGTATATAAGGATGACTTGCCAGACATTCAAACCGTATGCTCATAATGAAAAACAGTTGAAACACTGTGAGAGAGATAGAAACGAAATGCCGTAACGACAACAAGGTATGTAGAACACCCGATATGTAAGGTTATGTATAGCATGATCCTATTAATTAGTTTTACTGTATGTATAGCCTGGTTTGCATTAATTAAACGTGTCCGCAATGCATAAAGTGGGGAAAGGTATTGATGTAGTGATGTCCTTGCTGAGCATACTAACGCTTGTAGAATCTGTGCGTCCAGCAGTGGGACACAAGGTACACAGCACAGACACCAGAAGGGATGCTACATGAGGCCATTAAACAGAACAATGCCATACAACCCGCCGTCAGTGGTAGGGTATGTCCAACAAGGACGTGCCATAGCAGGGGATAGTATATGTTGATATACTGTCACAGCATGCATGTGTATGGGTAAATAACGTTAATGACATATGTAAGGTGGTCCCGCTGAGCAAGTATGATTTGCATTATGGGATACTTTGTGAAATATGTGTAATGTATAGTATTATAGGTAGATATGACAGATATTCTACACAGCATAACAGGCATATCATGCATACCACAGGTATCGTCTATTGGTATGTACAATAACAGGATTCATATGGCCTGTAGGTATGGGACATAGTAATAGCATGATAGCTAATCTAAATGGAAGGGCTACCAAGTAACCATGCACAAAGGACATGTATTAGCTACACAGGTGCATAGTGGGGTACTATGCAGTCTGTCAAGTCCATGTGTAAGCACAACTACAGTGTTCACACTAGTGGCACCTCTCCAGGGTAGTGTCCTGTGAAGAGCAGAGCCAGGTGTCACCTGCAACACTGCACAGTACAGCCACTGCAGTGATCCCAGGCCTACATGTGTCTCCCAACCACCAGGGGAGGTATCACATGAACAGTGCTACTGAGTGTCCCTGCGTGATGTACAGAGGACTTATGTTCCACAGCATGGTGAGTGTCCTGTTTGGGAATGTAACCCAGAAGCACATCCCACTCATTGTGGCGTGTGTGCACATATCCATGAGCATGTTGCTCACAGTGGCCTCTGCTTATGTTGCGTATGAGGAGTATATCCATCAATAATGTTGTGGACATGGGCACTGTCTGATCAGCAGAGATCACCCCTGAGTATGTAGTATGCAAATGTGTACAGATGTGGTGTCCGTAGTGCAGCCACATATTTAAACTGTCGGAGCTCAGTAAACGTCATGGCGTGTTAATGTTGTGGCATGTAAAGCTGTAGCTGTTGTGTAAGGTACAACCTAAATGGGGTGGTGTACCCTTGAATGTGTGTAGATGTCTTGAGTTCAGAGGTACAATGGGTGCCTATGTACCAGTTACACACCCAGTACAGATAGGTGTGGCCACGTAGGAGGATATCCACGCCACAGTGGCAATACGGTAACCACAGGAGTGGGTGCGACATATGTGTGTACTGCAAACATGTACCATGTGATATGTATGTAGGGGACTACCATCCATGTGATAGTCAGTGGGTGAATGGTGTAATGCAAAGTTGATGTGCATGCACCTTGTGTCATGCAGCTTGATGCCATGATAGTCATATTATGTATCTGTCACAGCAACTCCCGTATGGTTGGAGTCAGTATCAGCTGATGGAGCAATCATGGCGCATGGTATGTAGGGGTTCTAAAGCTAGGCAGGGAAAGTCCCCTGTGCCAGCCTGTTCCGCAGGGAAGCATATACTTAACATGAGGGGCCCTATGACTGAGGACTGTGGTATGCCAAAGTACCTGACATGTAGTAGGTACTATGGTATGCTGGCCTCACTGTGTGTCCTGTCCATGAGCCACATAGCATAACATCCTGAGACACAGGGTATGATGTGCAGGTGGATGTGTATGTTGTCAATACCAGAATGGGGAATGGTGCTGAAAGGCAATGAGAGGACAATGTAGGATGTGTGGACTCCCGTACCATCAGCAACTGCCCTGGTAACTGTATGAAAGGAGTCCACCATGTGCAGGGGCCATGCTCTGGCCTAAACAAGCCCAACCCGGGTGCAGCAGAGGACGGGAGACCAACAATGTCTCTGAGAATGACGTCCTTGACGATGTGCCCCATAGCCACGCAGAACAGTCCAGTCAGGTGTGTAGGACTATAGTCCCACTCGTGCAATGCAGTGCCACCTGTGTGTAGTGTGATAAATGCTGCTGTGTGCCATTCAGGGTCTACAATGTCTGAAACAAGGCTATTACTGAATATGGTGGCCTAGTGGGGAGACAAGTAATTCAGAGGTTGGTGGACATCACAGCCTGGGACATTGAAAGGTGACATGGGGCCAGTGTCCCAGGACACATAGAGTGTAGGTCAGTACTGTGTAGGTGTGAACAATGTTCATGTATGGATTGCGGCCCTGTAGTGAGTGAGAGGGTGTACTGTCAGCATTGAATCCATCCTCCAGCATGCTGCCAACAATACCTGGGTCTGCAATGTTCCTGAGTGACTGTTGTATGTGACAGCAGATGTGGGTGTTGCCATCGAATACTGACATACCACCATAATACCTGGTGGTACACCCCTGAATGTGTGGCAGTCATGTTTACGTAGCTAGTCTTGGAGTATGTGATGAGGGACCCTGTGGCCCCACCACGGCTGACCAGTGAGCCACCCCACACATGGGAATGTACACCACTGTGCAACAGCCTACACCTGTTGTTGTACATCATATGTCCGTGGAACATGACCACCAGAGTGGCGTCTGTTATCTGGTGTGTACCATCATGGCTCTGTGTAGAATAGCATGATCCATGCAGTTGTGTACATGCTAATTAAGTGCACTAGGGTATGTGTCAGCATTTGTATGTGCATTGTCCATCTTCACGGGTGTCATGATGTTAACAACCGCTGTCAGCAGACGTCTGTAGTAGGTGTAGTAGTACACATGTACTGTGTATGCTGTGATGGGTGTGTTTCCGGGATGTGGCTAACAAGGTAGATTAGCATATGTTCGGAATCCACCAATGAGGGGATAACCCCAGGTGTGTAACACCAGTCACATGGTGTTAGTGTTCATGTCAAGGGTAATGTAGGTCTTGGAGGTGGTGTGTATGTGTTGATCCAGCAGAGTGGAGGGTATGACTCATGGATGTGTCGGTACATGAGTGGCTATCCCAGTGAAGTGTGGGGTAGTGTCAGTCACACATCAGTAGTAGCTGAGGCCCACTGTCCACTATACCACCATAGAAGGTATGTTACCCGTGGGGTATGATGTTGACTCTGTCGCTTGTTACAATGTGTATAGCGGTCCCGGACACAGTTAGTTGCACGTGGAGCACCTCTGATGCATTGTGATAAGCAACTTGCCAGGATGTGTGCAAAACATAGTGGGATATGGGAACCCCTCAGCTGTGGGTGTGCCGGTCCAGGTATGTGCCTGGAAGGTATGGTCCGTCTATAACCTGTCATTGCAGGTGTGCTCTGCAGAGCCTACAGGCAGGTCCCAGTCACTGCAGAGATGTTGGAGCGGTGCATTATAAGGTGTGCCTTGCCTGCGTGCGTCACAGGGGAAGATGCAAGCAATGTGTCACATGACCCCATGTCGCGCATGCCAGTTACCGCCCTGCCGGTGACAGCTATTGGAAACTGTGCAGGACAGGCAGTATAGCAGCAGCAAGAGCCTAGCATGTGAGCTGTACTCCCAGGGCCAACAGGTGCAAGTCATCTGTGCCACAGCATTGTGTTTGACCAGGACAGTCATAGCGGACAGATACCACATGCCTGTGGAATGACAATAGGAGCATAGGCAACTGTTGAAGTGACACAGTCGGTCATTGTACAGTGGTATCGTGTCTGGATGAATGCAAAATGCTCCCCAGGGCTAGGCCCACACCCTCAGGGCTATAAGACAGGTGAGCTATTGCATGTCCCTGCACACATAGTCTGTGAAGTGGCATCACAGGGCAGTCACACTAACATGGCGAATGACAGATATATCGTACCTGGTGAGGTGTGGCACGGGTGCATAGGTTATGTTGCAGAAGCAGTTACCCGACAGCAAGATGTAAGCGACTAACGCCTTGTGTAGCCTGCTGTGTGGAACTGCAGTGTGACACCCTACAGAGTCAGCTATGACTGGTGTATTGTGAATGTTATAACACACTATTGGCTGTATGTGGTAGGCACACATGAGTCTGTGTGCTATAAGCTGGTGATGTTGTCTTCCATGATGGGGGCTACCTCTGGTGCCTACAGTGAGTATGGAGACGTACTGCACAGGTTGTCCTCGTAGGTGTGGCCAGTGGTGTAGATTATGTGAGACTATGTGATGGGTGGGGTGTGTTCCGAATGTTACACTTTCCCAAATGACTGTCAGGTGCAGTCAGGGTTGGCGACAGCATTACCCCCAGCCATAGCTGTCAGCCTCCTGTCCCCAAAATGAGGAACATTAGCCCTCATACAGTGTGACAAATGGGCGAAACGTGGAACACTTACAACTGGCTTACTAACAGCATCAACTAGGAAGGGCATATGATGGCTAAAATAGGCTGGTCGTACGTATAAAACAGATATTCCAATGAATTACTATGATTCTCATCTATCTAGCCATGGCTAGCAGGTAAACTATGTACAACAATGAATGTGTGACAGACCCTTCCAATGTGAAACCTTGAGGAACATGCACCTTTTAGAACCCCAAATGAGGTACGTTCCCCATAATGAGGTACACCTGAGAGCTATGGGCCCAGCACGGCTGCAGACGTGAATCCCCCACAGGCTGTAGTGCCATATGTTGGGAAGTGAGCATTGAATGTGTACATGAGACAATTGCTCTATTGCCACATGTACGACATATCCCTCATATAGACAGGCAGTAGCACTGGTACGTGACAGTTGGACATGCCTGCATATACAACCATGTCCCACAGGATATGTGCGTTACGTGTGTACAACAGCTGTTGTACCTTAAGCAAGCTGGGAAGTGTAGGACAGCCAGTGTACCTGTGGGAAATGGTGTGGAATGGGCGCTATAGTTATCATTAGCTCATGACATGCTCACATGTTCTGAACAAGCGCCTAGCATGACCATACAATACAGATAGGGTGTTGGATAATATCAACCCACAAGTGGTGATGACAGTTATTTAGGGTGGCACCGCACTATAACCCTGTTGAGTATGGTGTGCATGTCCATGAACCATTAGCACTGTAGATGTTAGCAGTACAGATGTACAAGATAGCACGGATATTTGATTACAAATACCTTTGCATGTCACAGGTGTGTTCCACCAGTAGCCTGTTGACAGACCCACAACTACAAAAGGTGCAAGAGTGACATGTGCACAGCACATCTGTGCCAGATACAGTAGAACAGGGTTAATGTGTTGTACCCCACCCTCATTGTAGCCCATACCACACACACAAATGTTAAGCATCTGTGTATGTAAGGCTGTGAATGGCCATGACCTATCAGTTTAGCTGTGTCAGTGTTGTGAACAACATACAGAATGGGCTGTGTGTGTGAGGTGTGTGACATATGTGCACAGTCTGATGGATGATACCAGTAGTGTCACCGCTAGGTGAACATCCCTGTACCCATAAACTGCTACCTAGGCTGTGGTCAACATTATGGACACTGTGTAAGGGATGGTGCTGTGCAGTGCACCCCTGACATGGTGACGTCTCCAGGCCCCTTAGGTAGTCATCTGAGGTACCCATGTCATGTCAGGGTGCCATCCATGAGCATGGAGATCAGTGGCCAGGCATATACAGCACTGTGGTGACCAATATTGGATCACATACCACCTGTAAGGGGTAATGGCTATGCATGGATGTGCGATAACAGCCTTCACAATCCACACCTCCACTATGCAGCATGCCGTCTACCTTGCAGAAGGACATTTGCTACACCATGATGATGGACATGCTACATGTCCATATCCTGATCTATATGACATATGTCATGGACAGCCACCGTCCTAATACTAGGATCGCCACAGGCTGGACAGATCCCTGTGCCATATATGTGACATACACCCGCCATACCATGCAACCCTGTCCATCAAAGTTGGAGATGTCATCCCAGTCATACATGGTGTGATGGCCGCATGGTAGATGTACTATCAACTGACTGGATCAGTAAAGTGGCACTGATGCAGCTTGCGGTGGCACAATGGCCATCTGTAACAGTGTGGAAACCATGCCCGCACATGCTATGGTTGATGACCATCCCTGCGAATGTCGTCTGACTATCCATTGTCCCATGTCTATCACATGTGTAATACAGGCGATCCGTGTCAGGATGTTGAACAGTTGTGCAGTGCTGTGTAGATGTATATGGCAAAACACATGCATGTACAGGTGTCCATGCGTATGTGTGCATTGTCACTGCTCAAGTCCATTCCGGCTGTGTCTGTGTTGATATGTGACATATACACAGCATCCAGGTCAACAGTAGTACCGTGGACACATCGAGGCATGTGCAGATAGGTAAGAACACAAGTGCAGGCAAATAGACATGCCCACAGCAAGGCAGCATTTACATGGAGTATGAACACTGTAATGAGGTGACACACATATTTGGTGATGATATCCAATGCATAATGGGTGTGACATGTGTGACACAAACACGTCAGTCGTGTCAGTGCCATGGTGCTTTGCAAAGATAACTGTGCAGATGCAGTAGATGTCATAGAAATGTATGCGCAGCAGTATCTCTGTACATCTCTGAAACTGTGACCTGTCACCATCATTATGTTTTACATATAATGCCCCATACACGCCTCCCAGTATACACCTGCCAGGAGGATGATGTCCTCATCCCACAGCTCCATGACAACTATGACTTGTTGTTCAGCCATGTGCCACAGCATGCGCAGCAGCGGGATGACCTGTGGCAGGATCTACGCAGGAGGGTGAACGATGTGGGTGGCCATAACCGCACCTAACAGCAGGTGCGCAGACACTGCATGGACCTGATACGACATGCAAAACAGCGTGCCACTGCAATCGCCAGGGAACAAGGTGGAACAGGTGGTGGGCCACCAACCCAGCCCCCACTCATACACACCGAGGAGTTACTGGCCAGTCTGGGGACACCCAGGGAACAGCATCCAGAAACACTAGCTGCCATCGTGGAGGTGGGTGTCTCCCAACCAATGAGCCTGGAGTTGCCTGGTAAGTCAATAATGCACATATGGCTATTATATCCCATGTAGTTGCATGTGTCACTGTACATAATGTAAAGTAACAACATATGCCAGGTATGTGGACACACATGCTGCATACTACAGTATGCTACGTTGTGTATGCACACATGTGCATACTATATGCTATTACACAGATGAATGTGTGCACATGCACAGTGCAACCTGTGGCTGTCATACAGTCATGGTTAATGTTCATACTGGTGTGTCACCCCTATACAGGTACCTCTGGCGTGCCACACAGACATGGGTCCGTTGCAGGTGAGACTGTCATCAGTATCAGGCATGTTACAGTGTAGATCTATTTGCCATGCGGCCAGTTAACACTTGCACACCTGATGTTTGTTCCAGTCATGATATGCAGGTCGCACCACCATGCATTCACACACGCCACCCATGTACAATATATTCACACGTAATGATACACAGACTTGAAACCACAGTACTTGTCATTGCGACATGTGTGGTCAGCTGTGCATACAACGGTGGAGGTGTTCTACAATGGAGGCATATGTAGTATGCATTGGAACAACATGTGTGGTACGCACACAGTACCACACAGTGAGCTGTGATATAGACAGCCCACAAGTGTCACCATTGTGTCATATGCCCCTGCATCGGTTGCACACATTGTGATGTGCCACCTGACATGTCCCAGACATGTAGTGTTCTGTCTGCAATATTGTCACACTATCACATGACCTATACCCCACATACCAAACATACAACCCGTTGTCTGCATAGACCTGTGGAATGTGACATATCTGACATGTATGGGTGTATGTCATATGGGACCACACAGACATGTGGAGAAGATGCCCATCACACACAATTGGCAACCACATGTGCACACATGGCCATAGGGGATGGCCAGAGACATGTAGCCACACAGTACATGGGATGTGTAATCACCCTGTTGCACATTGTCCACACATGGTCCAATTATAGCCTTAGTTGACTGATTATACAGTTGATGTGGTACAGTGGACAACCTAAAAGCCTGTGCACAGCTACTGGAGGTGTCACTGAAGTCTACCATATACGATCTGTTGAACATCACGACTGTGTTGCAGTTATGGCTATGCAATGTGTACATATTATGCATTCTACAGCAACATACATGCCTCATGTTGCCATGCAATGGCACAGTGTCTGTGCTTCACACTGTATAGCAAGGTAGACGGCTCACACTACCCTCCCGTGCTCATGCACATTTGCTAAACATGCATTCTATCTGTAGGGCATACACCCAACACTGCAATGTGAAGCCCATTATTTGCTGTACAAGTGTCAGGCCACCATTGTGTCAAACATGTATGCATGTTAATGCACAGGTCAGCAAATTACTTGTCAAGGTCACGTCAGCCATGTGTACTGTTATCCTGTTCTGGGCCACATGGTGTATCACGGGGATGCATGCATACTACCATGATTGTGTGAACTGCATGGCTACTGATATGACACCTGCTTGCTGTAGTGTGCACCCCAGGGAGGTATGCTTACTAACACTATTAATGTCTGAGCTGCATGCCCTTTGCTCTACCACAGGCATGCTGCATGCCTTCTGACAAATCACATGCATGGTGTGTCTGTGTGTGTCTGTGTGTGTGTGTGTGTGTGTGTGTGTGTGTGTGTGTGTGTGTGTGTGTGTGTGTGTCTGTGTGTGTGTCTGTGTGTGTGTGGTTGTCTGTGTCTATTGTACTTTACAGTATTTCTTTGCATTCACAGGTGATGTAGGTGCGTTACCCTCCTGCGGTCCATCTGATGTTAGTGTCCCCACAGATACTAGCGGTGATGAACATATGCATGAGGTACAGGCAGGGTTGTCAGGGGCTGAATCTGTGCCAATGGTTACCATCCCAGCTATGTCCCCCTCTTCCCCGCACACAGTTCTGCTGCCAACACATACCGCATCACCGGTGGACATAGAGGAAGGACAGTCAGCGTCTGTTGGCGTGGAACAGGAATGTGTGGTGGCTACAGAAGGTGTGTCTACACACCATGGTGTCAGTGTAATGACTGCAGATGTGCCACACAGGCATGTGGCCGGTGCTGCTCGTAGGAGGACCTCTGGCAGACATGCACCTGCAGGACAGAGCGCAGCAGCTAGTATCCCCAGACGCATGTTCCAGACTGTAATGGCGGCACAGGCACATGCTGAACGGCAGAACAGAGAAGGGCAGAGTCTGCAGAGGGCTGCTATCCATACCCTAAATGACAACATCCAGGCATTGGCAAATGCTCAACAGCAGATTGCTAATGTTCTGGATAGGCGACTAGGTGAAATGGTCGGAATCCTTGACCAAGGCATGGCAATCCGCGAGCGGGAGCTGTCTGTGCTGGAACACCTGGTAGGAGTGAGGCGTAGGCCACATGGACATAGGCCAGCAACATCACCTAGTGTAGGTCAACGTGAGCATGCCACCTCACATGCCCGCTCCCATAGTGCCGGTAGCAGTAGCAGTGCAGCTGCTGCTGCGCTGTCAACACCAGGACACAGCAGGCCACGTGGACGTGGCCCTGGATGGTCTCAGTGGGGACACGTTTCCAGCGGACATGTGTTGTCGGACAGTAGCCACTCTGTACCTCCACCTGGTAGTGCCCGTGCAACCCCAGGCAGGCACAGGTCACGTGGCCATGGACGGACACAGTGAGCTGTACAACCTGCACTGTACAATCTGGGGCTGTCAATTATACCCCGTGTAGGCATCACAAATGGCAGAAATGTGTACACACATACACGCACACAGCAAACACAGCTGTAGGGCTCCACAACATCCACATGCATTCTGCACAGACATGTCCAGTCAACTCACTGGCCCTTACACACACACATGATGTTATCCATTGGTGCAGCCTATGCCCCTGGCAAACATATCACCCTGTGCATATGATAAAGCCTGTGCCGCATCCCTGTCATCCACACCATCAGTGCAGGGTTATGCACAAATATTCTGATGCACAGGGTGAACAGCATAGTGAGAGGTGTATGTAATACCTGTGTATGCATAGTGAGGGATGTGTATGTTGCAGTGGTTGTGTGCAGCCTATGCCCCTGGCAAACATATCACCCTGTGCATATGATGAAGCCTGTGCCGCATCCCTGTCATCCACACCATCGGTGCAGGGTTATGCACAAATATTCTGATGCACAGGGTGAACAGCATAGTGAGAGGTGTATGTAATACCTGTGTATGCATAGTGAGGAATGTGTATGTTGCAGTGGTTGTGTGTGAATACTGAGTTGTGTATGTGACATAGGTTGTGTACTGTCGACATGCACCAGTCACACCATGTAGTGCAGGTGCAGCATGCATTGTGATGTGTTCACGGTATGTGTCTCGGTTACATCTGTAGCACCATGTTGGTTGTGATACCCTGGTTCCCTCCTATGGTGTACTTGCATGTGCCTACAGGTAGCAGTGTTTGCAGTCCCCCACATGTAACTGTGGAGTAC
This sequence comes from Protopterus annectens, assembly GCF_019279795.1. Taxonomy (NCBI): domain Eukaryota; kingdom Metazoa; phylum Chordata; order Ceratodontiformes; family Protopteridae; genus Protopterus; species Protopterus annectens. Next base: position 1,960,053,814 of record NC_056728.1, read on the forward strand.
ACACAGGCACGTCTGGCAATATCAGCATGCTACATGCACCTTCATCCTGACTGTTGGACACACAAACATGACACAGATGTCTGCACATATACTGCACCTGACGCATGTGGTTGGTGCCACAGGCTACACTGGACAGAGATGTGACATACATAGCAGGACACATTACAGGTATGGTGACATGGTGCAGGGGTTGTACACAGCGGCCTGGCCACTGATGATGTGAGGTGTCACTTGGTAGCTGGAGGCCACACTGTGCAGCAGTAGGAGCCTGTAACAGTACGTGAACATGGCCGCAGTCACGGGGTGTACACCACTATAAGGCACACCCCATAGTGTGCAGCTGGGGACCCTTACCTTTGTGGTCATCACCCTCACAGTACTATGCACCCACACGATGTGTCACAGAGAAGGGACATGCACAGCTAGCCAGTATGGCTGGGTCCTATGGCATCAACAGGGTTGCGCAATGCATCACCATTATGGGTTAGTCAACACGTGGGGCCAGTGATAATTTCCCACCGTATATTAGCATACACACTCACACCAAGCACCAGACATACATACAGACACACACACACTGTGGTGACCACACATGTGTATACGGACAGCCGATGTGTGTGATGCACCTCACCGGCGAACATCATGCTTCCAACACTGACGTATGTACAGTTTTCTACAATGGTGTACAGGGATGTGTAGCAACTGGGACATATTCCCCGTGATATGTGGCATCTCTGGTCACACATTCGGACACAAATGGCAGTGCTGGGAATGATACACCAGCCATATGATGACATGTTTGATGAACATGCAGCGGTATTGATTGCATTATGTGTACCAACGCTATATCTGGCAAATGTGCTGCTATATACACACGAGAGGGTGTAGGTGTTACAGGTGCCATATGACATATAGTTGTTAACACCTGACCGCTGTGTATGCATTATGTCAGCACCATCACGTAAGAGCGACATAGCGTACAGTTAGCACATGGCATGATAGGATGGTGTGTGACACAACTGTGAGCCACCCCCTGCACACATACATCTAGTCAGGTGGTTCACCTGGTTATGTACACACATCCCTCCATACGTGCTGTTTGTATGTCACCGTATACAGATGTCAATGATGGGTCTGCATTGCGTCTGCATGTCGTAGGTAGGTGCAACTATGTTACGGACATTGGCCACTGCACATGCATGTTTGCTGCATGCACAGTACAGATGTCACATGTGTCTCCTCTTGCCATGTTTGTATGCATTGCTATTGTTGGACGTGTGTGTTGACATACATAACACATGGACTGCGGTATGATATCACGGGTGTCACAGGCGACCAGTACAAGGGTATGTGTCCCGGTCAACACTGCTACCCCCTGTAGTGTGAGCATTCAACAGACATGGGCCCACATTCAATTCGCGTGTGTAGCACTGATTAGACCAGTGTTATGCACGAGGTACATCAAAGGCCATGTATGTATGTGTTGTGTGTGCAGTCCATGCACACATCCACACAATCACATGTATGACATACCCAGACGTGTGTTCATTGGTGTACAGCAACAGTCAGGTGTCACAGCTGTGTAAGGGCCATGGTATGTCTTGAGCCGACCTGTTCATGTATACTGGTATCATTGCAATGCATAACACCTGTTGGATCCCTGTTGGTATGTGTGTACTCTGCACAGCTGGTGTACACCACTGTACAGCCCAGTGGTCATGTGTCACATGGTGTTGTTGGACCGTAAGGCTGTGTAGTACTGCACCAACGACATGGTGCTGACTTGACAGCTACAGTGTACACTGCAGTGTGTACGTGTGTGACCTGCACCTGTGACAGCTGTGATGGCAGCTGTGTGTGTACAGGTCACTGCATGTGTGACCGCCCTGTGCGTGAGGGCAGTTATACCTTACTGTGCCCTTCTGTGTGCACACTCCATCTGCATGCAAGATTGCCCTTTGCAACAGCTAAGTGTGTGAGCATGTCCAGTATGCCGTTGTGTAGATGGACACACAGTACATTCCACACTGCACCACTCCGTGAGTAGACTCCGTGTGCATGCGAGATGACCCTTTGCAACAGCTAAGTGTGTGAGCATGCCCAGTATGCCGTTGTGTAGATGGACGCACAGTACATTCCACACTGCGCCCCTCCATGATTAGACTCTGTGTGCATGCAAGATGGCCCTTTGCAAATGCTAAGTGTGTGAGCATGCCCAGTACGCCATTGTGTAGATGGACACACAGTACATTCCACACTGCGCCCCTCCGTGATTAGACTCCGTGTGCATGCAAGATGGCCCTTTGCAACAGCTAAGTGTGTGAGCATGCCCAGTACGCCGTTGTGTAGATGGACGCATAGTACATTCCACACTGCACCCCTCCGTGATTAGACTCTGTGTGCATGCAAGATGGCCCTTTGCAAATGCTAAGTGTGTGAGCATGCCCAGTACGCCGTTGTGTAGATGGACACACAGTACATTCCACACTGCACCCCTCCATGATTAGACTCCGTGTGCATGCAAGTTGGCCCTTTGCAACAGCTAAGTGTGTGAGCATGCCCAGTCCGCCATTGTGTAGATGGATGCACCGTACATTCCACACTGCGACCCTCCATGATTAGACTCCCTGTGCATGCAAGGTGGCCCTTTGCAAATGCTAAGTGTGTGAGCATGCCCAGTACGCCGTTGTGTAGATGGACACACAGTACATTCCACACTGCACCCTTCCGTGATTAGACTCCGTGTGCATGCAAGTTGGCCCTTTGCAACAGCTAAGTGTGTGAGCATGCCCAGTACACCATTGTGTTGATGGACACACAGTAAATTCCAAACAGACGTGTGATACTAAGCGTGTGGGCATGGCCATTGACATCCTGTATAGCCATGGTGGTCATCCAGGCACCAGATGTCCAATTTCAATGTCACGATGGATGCCTACATTGAACACACTTGTTGCTCTCTCGAAGGGTGTACTGTCTGTGGCGCATCCCGTATCTATTCAGTGTTGTTGTGCTCCATAGATATTTAGTTGGCCCATTGACAGCACTGGCATGTTTGTGTACGTCTACCGTGGGACGGTAATATGCTTTCAGACCGCTCACTCTCTAAACATTCCCTATTGGCATTTTTGCCTTTGTGGATGATGTCACCCACCTAGAAGTATGCCTCTGGGAGTGCTGTGTTCAGTAATCTCAGTAGCACATTCTGTAAATGCGTAATGCTGTAGTGTGTTAGAGTAGGTAGGTGTGTGTTCAACTCCCGGCCCTTCCAAGTGTGTGTGTGTGTGTGTGTGTGTGTGTTTCCAGCTGCCTGGGGACACAGTAAAGCTTTTAGATGCCTCACAACACATACATTCCCTATCGGCGTCTTTGCATTTGCGGATGATGTCACCCACCTAGAAGTATGCCTCTGGGAGTGCTGTGTTCAGTAATCTCGGTAGCTCGTTCTGTAAATGCATAATGCTGTAGTGTGTTAGAGTAGGTAGGTGTGTGTTCAACTCCCAGCCCTTCCAAGTGTGTGTGTATGTGTGTGTGTGTGTTTCCAGCTGCCTGGGGACACAGTAATGCTTTTAGATGCCTCACAACACATACATTCCCTATCGGTGTCTTTGCCTTTGCGGATGATGTCACCCACCTAGAAGTATGCCTCTGGGAGTGCTGTGTTCAGTAATCTCGGTAGCGCGTTCTGTAAATGCTGTAGTGTGTTAGAGTAGGTAGGTGTGTGTTCAACTCCCGGCCCTTCCAAGTGTGTGTGTGTGTTTCCAGCTGCCTGGGGACACAGTAATGCTTTTAGATGCCTCACAACACATACATTCCCTATCGGCGTCTTTGCCTTTGCGGATGATGTCACCCACCAAGAAGTATGCCTCTGGGAGTGCTGTGTTCAGTAGTAGCATTCTGTAAATGCGTCATGTTATAGTGTGATAGGGTAGTTAGGTGCAAGTTTGATTCCCAGGCCTGCCAGATGTGTGTGTGTGTGCATGCTCCCGTCCACCTGGGGACTCAGGTTATGCTTTTAGATGCTTCACAACACAGATGTATCCTGCTGATGTCTTTGTCTTTGCGGATGTTGACACGCACCTAGTAGAATGCCTGTGTGTCTGCTGTGTTTAGTAATCTCAGTAGCGTGTTCTGTAAATGCGTCATGCTGTAGTGTGATAGGGTAGTCATGTGTAGGTTCGATTACCAGCCCTGCCACGTGTATGTGTGTGTGTGTTTGTGTATGTCTGTATCTCTCTCTCTCTCTCTATATATATATATATATATATATATATATATATATATAAAATCTATTTTCTGCCCATAACTCTGCTCTTGCATGGACAGCTGACTGTTTCATGTATCGCATATTTGCATAGCTTTCACATACCAATGGGGTATGTTGCAACTCCCTACATTGTCCATGCAACGTCCGTGTTACGGGTGGTGTTACATGCCCTTACAGGCGTTTGCTGTATATCTTGGCAGACATCTATCCTTGCTGTACTCTCACTGTACTCGTACACGCCGGAGGCTTCATGTATCATGGCCTAGTTTTGATGTGTGTATGTCTATTTGTGCTGTGTGCATGGCTCTGGGTATGTCCCACTATCATCATTTGTAAAGGTGACAGCCCTATAGGTTCTTCATGTAGACTGCTGTGTCATTTGACATGTCAGCACATACCTGTGGACAGTACTGCACGTCCTACTGCAGCGCATTTCATACCTTCTGCGTTATCTTGCTGTCGATATTGCTGTTTCCTCACACATGGATCTGTTTCTGTTCATACCACTCCACCTCCTAGAGCAAGTTGCTGGACAAGGCCTTATCTGATAGTGGGACACATAGGGGCAGTATTGACATGTTGCTCTTACAAACGTATATAGTTGACACAATAATAGGTTTTGCATTAGTATGGCTTTTCTGTCGGATTTGGTGTCTTACTCACATGTTTGTCATTATTTCATGTCTTCAGTTATCATGAAAGTGCCAGAATGTTACTGTTGTTACGTGGAACACACCAAACATATGAGGCAGAACTCTGCACATTCTGCGTAAATCTGTACAGTTGCGGAGTATGTGTCTGTAACAAAATATCAACTTTCTGACACCAATACACACACTGTATGGCGGCATCACAGGCCACATGCCATTACATTTATATTGCAGGACACACCCACCCAGACAGTTGTATTCCTCACACAGGCCAACAGCTGCTTATCCACACTAATTGGTCTATCATGTACCGTATGTGTGCGCCGGTATTTGCGCTTTCCGTCAGTGGCAGAGCTCACGTACGTGTCTGGGGGACTGGACATTGTTACGGTGACACTGCATGACACCCTGAGGGACACATTACTTTTGTGTCTATTAACCTTCCACATTGACATGCACAGGGCATACGTTGTCATTCACATTTGTCGGAGTACATGCGTGTGTCTTGTACATGTTTTCTCATTTGTCCTGATGACTTTCTTCTCACCTGTCCACCTAGTATCACTAGTTCTGTACATGTATTTTGGACAGGTTACCTTCATACCCCTAACCTGTGCACATTATGGGTAAACACCCTTACATTTGACCTTGTTACATTTGTCATAGTGATGTGCCTTTCTGGTACATTGCTGGCAAGGCATTACGGACTGTGCGGTAGATAATAGTGACTGACATTTCCATTACATGATTAGTAACACTCATAACATCCATATTCATGGGTACGCCAGTATTTTCACAACGTTCTGACTTTGTCTGGGGTATATCTAATATAGTCCCTATTTGTATTTCATGTACTATGCCTTAGTGCAGCTGTGTTATTCTGACAGTTTGCCAGTTATGGGTACCATCTTGGTCGTACTCAAGTCCATCCATGATAATCGCCTACATGATACTGATATAGGGCCCTACATATTGCCAAAATGGTTTCCGCAATATCCAGTGGATGGTTTGCCCCATTATTGAGAATATAGGCGTGTGCTATACCCACATCACTCCCACGGGGCGGGCCTACGAAATCCCTGCCAAACAACACCTAGGCCCATTTCTGCATACCCATGATTCCCATACCTGACAACCCTCTACAGTACCCATTACACATGTTTAATGTGTGCGGTACTGAAGTGTGGAGACACTTATATGCACTCCCCACTCTCCGGATATCAGTTCGTACGTCATACATTCTATCGACACATGTGTCGTCACCCTTGCACCTGATACTGTTGCATGTACAGCTATTTCGTATTTGCTGCCGTCACTTCTTTTGCATCAATGTCGGTTGACACTACGTAAGATTCAATTTTTGGAGTCCTGTAATGGACACCTATCTGCATGTTTAAAGTGTAGAGCTTGCTGGACTGTCACTTTCTGGCCAATGGTTTGGAATGCTGCAGTTTATTCACCTTTCCTGCATGTCTGTTTGTCTACCCATATTAGATATAACGTCGCCTATTTATGTACATATGTCATATCTACGGGACATAAGTCTGTTGTGTATACATATATACATGTACAATCCTCATTTCATAACTTGCTTTGGTTTACGTCTGTGGATTATGTGTATACACATATATCTATATTCATACCATACCTTTCCACTATACAGATTGTCGCAGAGTGTACAGCTGCTTGCCCCTTTATCTTCGCTGTGTTTTAAATAAACCTGTGTCTATCTGGCAATGTCGGGGCATTTCATTTGAGACTTACAGTGGGGATTTCTGGCAAGCAGTTCAGGTTACGACTGCATACCCTTCAGAGAATCCATGCTACTGACACACCCGTTATTCTATCCACTTTCTATGTTTGTTCTGGCACATATCTGGTGTTTGCCCCTATTTGTACCGGTAGTTTGCATGGCTTTGTCCGGTTTCATACTTTACGAGGTTAACAGGTTTGAGCCATGTATAACTAACATGGGGGAAACAGCATTCATTTACTATGCTGTGAGCAGATCACACACACACAGGCGCACTTGCATTTCCTTATTGTGGGTTACGCGCAGGCGCGCATGCATATCCTTATTGTGGGTTACATATGTTTACTAAGTCTTTGTGCTTACATGGGCTTTATTACTTGTGACAGTACCAGTAATTATCTGTAATATGGTTAACGGACATTTGCGAAACACACGTTCACCTTTACATATTTAACTGTCTGTACAGCACATACGCATTCATTACACTTTCACATTATATGTGCTGTAGTCGTTGTTCAACCGGGACTGCATTCACATTGGCCGGATGCTGTAACCACTATACGTTTGGTGTTCTGACTCATTTATATGCATACCCATAGTACATAGCTACATTAACATATGCCTCACCGCTTCACTTACGTCACAGGCATCCATTCTCCTGCTGGGAAAAATGCGGTACTACATGTTACACATTCCCTATTCCCTACTGCTCTGGACCCATGCTGCATATTTCATCACTGCAGGGATATTCAGAACCCAAAGGCTTATAGTCCTGACACATACAGGTCTTTAATTGTCAGGGTGTTCATGTGGTGATCTGGGTTTAGGCTTGTCCGCCTGGTGAACGGAACTGCCCTAACCGTGTTCAAATGTCAGACAAAGCACATGGACAGGGTTTGTCCATTGTAAACATTTAATCTGTGTTTACAGACACAGGTGTTTGGGCACCTGTCTGCAGCTTATGATGTTGGCAATACATAATATGGGTGGGGGCGGTTACGATACATAATCCACGGTGAGTGGTGTTCCCATTCACATTTGACTATTTCCTGTATTCATTCTTATGAGGGTTATTATTTTGCACATGACTTAACTATGAATTAACTACGGGTATGCAGTAGTACAGTCAACATATGTGACGGCTTGTTACAGTATATATGTACGGACCTCTGTAATACTGGGGACTACCCCACATCCTTCAACATTTCCTGCTTATGTACATACTATTATTCCATGAACTTTCGAAGCTTGTGAGAGCAGTAATTACATCTGTCCCTATTTGTCCACCCATCATTTTAGGCTTTGTCCAGGTTTTGTTGCTGTAATAGGTTGAGAGGTGGTGTCGGTATGTGATTGAGTTGAATATATACTGTGAATAATTCAGTGGGGAGTAGGGTTACCACTTGTTCCTCTTTGCGAGGGGAGGTCCCACTTTGGACAGTTGTGTCCTGCGATGACACCTAAGACATGGCAAATGTCCTGTGATTTTAAGACAATAATATATTTCTTCATTTCTGTACTAGTTGCATGATACAGGTATTTTGTATCTGGTACACATAACTATTATTTGGGATAGCATAAGCTATTCAAATGCTATGGCATTAGCTTTTATCTTGGCATACACATGTAATTCTGTACTTTGCACAGGCCGGGGGTATGTTTTATCCTGCAAATTCTCACATTTCTACAAGGGATGTCCCACTTTGGCCATCTGAACAGGTGGCAACCCTAGTGGGGTGACCTGCATGGTGGACAGCTATTCCATCCTGCATAGTATGAATTGCATGTCTGTGTAGAAACTGAACAGTACCGTGACTACACATACATGTTTTGTCCAGGTGTGTACAGTAATGGACACCGTGGCGTGTAAACAACTCTGAGGTTTCAACAGGTTACTTATCCCACGTGGGATGTACACACATTTTGCCGTAACATTAACGCGCGGGCATTTGGATTTACGTACCTGTGATGGGATGTTTACAAACATGGGATACATATTTGAAATCCGGACACTGCCTAGGACAATACTTCCTACTACATATGGGGAATACCCACTATGTGTAGGTGTACGGATGCGCAAGGCTGGTAGCTGGATTTGGTGGACATTCGGACATGGGTGCGGGTTATGTGCTATACAGGGGTTGTTGCGTATTGCATTTGCATGCATGGGTTCTACTTTTGGATATCCCAGTTCCGCATATAGCATCCTATGTGTATGTCACGGTTACGTTCCTGTTCATGTGTATAGCACATTTTAATATACATATGTTTGTGTGTGTTTGGTATACAATATGGACTGTCAGGTTTCTTTATGGTTGTTATATAGCCACAACTGCCCTGCTGTGTACTATCACTACCACTGTGGGACTGCTGGTGACCATACCCATGGGGCTAGACGTGTGTATTGGTGGCGCGCTGACATGATGCGCTACACTTCCACTGGGTATAACTTCTGACAGTGTAGTACATTACGGACACACGATTTTAAATGTCATTTGTTCCATGGACGAAAACTCATATTATGTTGCGTGCATTTCTGTTTGGTTCTCCATTTTGTGTGGCCGGGAACTGTCTTGCATGCTTTGCATACGTTTCATTATCCACGGACACTGATAGGTGTGATTACTATTGCAGGCAGGCTATAATATTCAGCAGTTTAGGTTGCTCATCGCCAGCCGACATTGACACGCCTCCGGGCGCAGCTTAGTAACGCCCCATGCACTCGCGCACGAGTCCTATGCATATGGATGTGGTAGTGGCACACCTTCATTAATATGCATATGGCACTACTACACCATTTATACGCCGCACGACCAGCGCAGGCCTTACACCGGCCTTGCGCCAAGCTTCATGAATCCGGGGGAATGTTTACCATCAGGATCTATACATACAAAGGCAGGGGGATATATTTCTGTAAGAACAAGACACCTGATTAAGGTGAGAGACAAAAATATATGAGGAATGGAAAAGAGGTCAAACTACAACTTTGAAAACTGAAACAAATAAGCTAGACAATCAAATTAAGCACAGTGTGAGACAAGATAAAAAATATTAAAGTAAATTAATACAAAGATATTGAACGTAATAAGAAACAATTTTATAGATACATAAGATGTGGAAGGAATAAAAATATTCAAATTAATAAAGTGTGTGTAGATTCTAAAATTAACTCGCAGGCACAGCAGACTATAGATATCTTTACAAAATCTTATGCAAAACAGTTTGGCTCCACAAAAGGGGTGATCAGCTAAATGTTCTAGTGATATCCAGGTAACCTCAGATGCTAGAATCAAAATAGATTATATTGAAAACGAACTATGCAAACTGGATCCAAACAAGGCACTGGGAGTAGATGGGATAACTAATAATGGCTTGAGAATGCTTCAGCAAAAACTTACAGTACCATTATATTTATTATTTACTATGTCATATAAATAAGGGGGGACTCCCCAAGATTGGAGACATGAGTTTATTAAACCTGTCTTTAAGGGAAAGGGGTGTAGGACAAACCCAGAGTCATATAGGCCCTTAAGTTTATGTTCATGTTGTGAAAAAATAATGGAGAAGGTAATATTAGATAAGTCATTGTCAGGACTGGAAAGGCTGAACTTGAAACCATATATCAGCATGCATATGTTAAAAATAGATATATTACCACCTGTAACATGATGTTCTATAACAATATAGTAATTGCTATGAATGAAAAATCATGTTGTGATATAATGTATAAAGACCTAACTTCAATATTTAATAAGGCCATATATAAAGCAATAATCAAAAAAAATAAAACTTGATTTACTCTTGATAAGATGGATAGCTGCATGGCTTACAAATATGACATGGCAACTATCATGCAGGAATTGGACTGGTAAAATTCTTGGTTATAGTCAAGGTGAACCACAAGGCCTCTGTCCTAGGCCCTCTTGTATCTTTCAGACCTCTTTTTTTCATCTGAGGTATTCTACAGTCTGTATGCATATGACCCAAAATTGGTGAAACTGATTACAGCTGTTAAAGATAGAGGAAGTCTGCAAAAGAAATTGACTAAATTCACATGTGGACACATGAGAATAATATGCTGATAAATACATCAAAAACTAGGCATATGAGATTTGGGAGACATAAATTAAAAGGTGAA
>NC_056728.1:1960069621-1960074621 GCF_019279795.1 Protopterus annectens
AATGTGGTAGTGTCAAGGGACTACAATGAAATTTAAGAAAATGATTATGTCAAATCTTAAACCAGATAGGTTGAAATAGTTCAGGATTACATGATTAATTTATAACTTTAGTCACTCATTGCATTAATGATCAGGTAAATGAAAATATACTGTAAATTGTCTATGTATGTGAATATTGGAGCATTTCTTCCGGTCCTCCACTGAAAAAGGGTATCTATCCCAGTCACACTTCCCCAGTCAATAATGATATATAAATAAATAAATAATATAATATACATACAAATCCTGTAACACTAGGCCACCTCATTTCTTTGGAATGATTGGTTTCTTATAGGCTATATGTAGTGATTTGGGTGCCCAGATACATATACTTAGTTTTGAGACAATGTTTTGGAAAAGATTAAGAGTTAGAATCTGAATTAATGAGTTAAAAAGAAATAATAATCTTGGCAGACTATTTAAGTTAACTATAGCCACTTCTGATAGAAGAGAAAAGTTTAATTTATTCCATATTTCCATATAATTTTGAATATTGACCAAATATTTGCAGCGTTTTTATAAAACATAACTGATTGCTCTTGGTTGAAATGAACACCCAGATATTTCAAAGACAAAGAAATCTTAATTTCATAAGACAGTGAGCTCCTTCGACAGAGGAAATTACAGTTTAAAGGAAATATTATAGATTTATAAAGGATTAGATTATACTTTGAAAATTTAGAAAAATCATTTATACTTTGTTTAAATAATTTTTAGTATGTATGAACTTGAAAGTGAGAAGTAGATGATAATATCATCTGCAAAAGCAGTAAATGACTAAGTTACATTAAATATTTTTTTCAGTAAGATAAAAAGATATTTGTGTCAACATTAAGAAGAGTGGTTTGAAATATAAGTTGAACAAATATGGTACCAAAGGCCATCCTTGCCTGACTCCATTAATAATTGGAATAAGTTTTGATGTGGCCTTACTGATAGTGAGTTTTGTATAAGTCTTACTATAAAGTATTGCAGAAGCATAAACAAGAAATTTATGTTGATATGGTCATAGGATTTAGCTGCATCTTCTGCTAATGTGAACGTGTCATGATTACATTTGTTGGTGAAGAATTGTGTGATATGTAATGTGAAATTATGATCAGAGGTTTGTCTGGATTTTAGGAAATGAGATGGATATGGGAATAAGATTGAAGAAAGTGATGTTTTTAGCCAGTTCACTACGATAGTAGCAGATATATTTATGTTGACATTGATAAGTGAAATCGGTCTGTAGATAGCTGCATCATTACAGTCATGATTAGGTTTAAGAATAAAAATGTTTTTTAAGCCACTTAAATCGAGATCAGAGATTACTTGTGTTTTGATGGCATTAAATATGTTTAGAACTCTACATTAAACTCATCTGGGCAGGATGGTTTGCCTTGTTTAAAGTTTTCACAGTATTATTAATTTCTTGTAGGGCAAAAGCATCTTCTAAGACATCTGTCTGAGTGGAGTTACATTTCTGGAAATGAAGCATAGACAGGAATAGAGTTCTTCATTAGTAGTAACATTGTGGTGGTCATATAACTGTGAATAAGTATCTGAAAAAAGCTTGAATTATATCGCTAGTATTAGTGTTTGGTCTTTAACTCTGACAGACGCGATATAAGGAGAGGAGTTAATGATTTTAAGTAACTTAGCTATGATATTGGATGGGTACTCAGTTAATTCAGAATATTTTGCAAGGCATCTTGTCTCATACCATGAAATTTGGTTAATAGATAGGAGGTTAAGTTATTTTCTTTTGTCTGAAGTATCACTTTCTAACTTGTCATTTGGTTGGCTCAACCACCTTGTTTCTAGTTCAGTTAAGATTTTTTAAGTAAAGTGTTGTCCGAATTCTTCTTAAGTGGTCTTTTAATGCTGCCCATTGTACATCAATAGGAATGTCTGAATTTACATCTCAGTTGTCATATTCTTTCGGCTGGGAAGTTATTTCAACTTCAACATCCTGTTTTTGAAGTAGAGAAATATTCAGGGTCCAGTTTGGGGTGTATGGTTTATTGAATATTTCCAAGAAAGTGTTAAGGTCTATAATTATTTTCATAGTGGTTAGAGAAGTATCTAGGTTGAATATTGAAATATATTTTTTGTCAAGGAGTAGATTAGATATTTGGAAAAAAATCAGTTCTAGGGTGTTTTTTGACATGCTGAATGGCATATGTACTTGGGTGTACAAGATGCTATTTCACTAAGTGTGAAAGGATCAAATAGACTTGTTGTGTCTTTCGGCTTTTCCCGGTTAGGGGTCACCACAGTGGAACTCCGGTCCGCTAATGATTGGCAGTAGATTTTTATGTGCTGAGTTGCCGACCCTGGCGCACAACCTTCAACGAAGGTACGCCCATTCACGCATGTCTCCACACAAAAGATGCTCTAGCTGAGAATCGAATAGGACAACGTCTTACTGTGAGGTGACAATGCTACCGCAGCACCACCACCGCAGTATAAAGGATCAAATAGACTAAAGTCATAAATCAAGTCCTGAATAGCAAGAGCGGCATCTGAATTATAAAATTTAGAGTTTGAGATTCTGTCAGTCTTAAGACTGCTAATAGAATTCCAGTCTCCACAAACAATATACAGGTGATTTGGGAATTTATTCAGTAAGTTATGTATTTCCATTATGAATTTATGTTGGTTGTTACAAGGGGGGGGGTGGATATTTAAAAATAATATTGGGTTCTTAACATTAGGGTTCTTACAGGTAAAATAGCACCATCTGTCATTAGGGTCATAACTACTATCTGGGATAATATCTTTGAATGAAATTTTAATTAATATGGCTACACTCTTGCTTTTAGTATTGTCACCACAGGCTATGATAGGTTTTAACAATTTCTTATTAAATTTATTACATTTTTGCTTTGATAAGTATGATTTATATATAAAACTAACTACAGCCTTAGATTTATAGAATAGGTGTAGCAATAGTTTTCTTTTTTTAACTTGTTGAATCCCATTTACTTTCCAAGATTCAATAGTCTACATGTGAATGAAAGTTAAAAGTATTAATCAGAAAGAATTGTTTAATTTAGGAAGGAAGGAGTTTGTGAAAATAGTCTTCTGGGTTAATGATATATACATTTATTCGGTCTTTGAAAGCTAGAGTGATGACATATCTAGAGCGTATAAAGATGAGAATATATATGTTAGGGTAATACACATAATAGTTTGTGAAGAATTTGGTAAAGTTATTAGGTGAAAGGCACATAATACAAAACCTTTCCTAACAACTTCCAGGCCTAACCCAATAACCCGGCTTATAGTTGCTTAGATGAAAATGAAAGGGATGTTTTGCAACAAGTAAATAGGTTTTGAAAAAAGTTATAGTTAATCTCAAGGTAATAATAAAATGAATGATATTTAAACTAAAATACATAATAGGTAAGAAACTACAACATTCTGCCAAACTTGATAACATACTAAACAACAGCACAGCTCCTGACACTATACAAGTTGTCTGGCCTACAATTTGATAGTTCATTGGTTCATAGATAAGTACAACCAGTTGCCCTTGTGGGCCATTTTAAGCATAGCTAATTTCCCTTGTTGTGCTTGAAATAACCTATTATTATTTTTATTACATCATATTAATTTAGCACAAAAAGTTAAACTAATGTAGTCTTCTAGTTGACAGGTTTCTTCATTCAGGAAATGAAAGAAAATCCATTCTACTTTGTGCTTCTCTGTTAATTGCATTGCATTGGTTATAAACTGACTAGTATCTGTTATAATTTGATGTGGGCATTCTTTACATCCCACCTGGCAACAATACAGCTGAAGATATCTTATATTAGATATCCATAACAATTCCATAAGAAAAAAATACTACTTTGGGATGTGAATGTCAAATGTTTGGACATGAAGTCTAACTCCTCTACAGTAAGCGTAAACTTATTTGGTTTCACACAACTAATTAAAAGCCACACACACTATAGCAAGACATCAAATTCCTTATTAGACTGAATCCTAGTATCAGAACTTAGCAAATACATCACCTCAGGTACAATGTCTGACTGTTTCAGTAATCATCTCTCAGTCTATACAACCAGACATCTCACACATCCACCTAAACAGCTTGTTTATAAAACAACATACAGCCTTTACAAGTTTAACCCAGAAATGTTCATTACTACCCTATTGTATGTTAACTGTAACTTCCTAAAAATCCTCCCTTTAGATGATACTATAAATTAATTCAATACAACTTTCCTGAATGTCCTAAATAGCCTTGCATCGCCTAGAAAATAGAGACTAAAAACTAATGCAATTTCGCTAGCCAAAAAGAGTAGAATGCTAATACAGAACAGAGAAAACACATGGGAAGAATGGCAAAAATATAAAACACCACAATATCTTGATAACTTCAGAATGCTTCACAGTCATACTAAAAAGCAAATTAATGAAGACAACAAATATACTATAAGAACTTTCAGAATAATAGTAAACACAGCTCTAAAAAATTCTAGCCAGCCATTAAAGAAATATTACATCCCAGTTATAAATTCAACCCTAGCCCCTCTTCCAATAACTCATCACTCAAAAACACAATACAATTCAAATTTTATTTTATAGATAGCATAGCATCTCTAACCAAGGATTCCTCAACATCTAATCCTAACCCTTCCCAGCAGCCATGCATCACCACTAATGCTTTTACTTTCAAACCTGTGCCCACATCCTATATAAAACTACTCTTAAACAAACTTAAACTCTGCTCTTCTTCAACTGATGAGCTTCCAAATTAGTACCTTAAAATGGCAGCCAATAACATTGCCAACACTGCCTCAGTCCTTATAACTAGACCAATCCAAGAATCCCACATTCATTCTCTCTGGAAGAAGTCACACATTATCCTTCTGCACAAAGGAGGAAATTCAACAGACACCACTAAATTTAGACCTATAGTAATCTTATCCTACCTGTCCAAAATACTGGAAAAATATATTCAAAAG